>NC_079147.1:148473116-148564482 GCF_945859685.1 Eupeodes corollae | reverse complement strand
TATATTTATCTGCGAGTCCTATCAATGACATTATGTTTATTCTCTATGAGTTTGTCGTATAAATCAGGCTCAATTTGACCGATTTCGTTGTCTTTTAGGATCACGGTGATTTGCGACTTAACAAAGCCTCACAAAAAAAGTCTTAAAGGGTAAAATCACCCGATTATTTCTGGCCAATTCAGGTAACCTCAGCGCGAGATAACCAAACAATCCACAAACCAATGTGGATTAACATTCCAAGTGCTACAAAATCCAATTAGCGACGTTTCGTATGATCGTTGGTTTCAGCTTCTGGTCAGTTATATCAACAACCGTTTAATAGTCGACTTGGAAGGACGAATATGTACCCCAACAAAATAGAATGCATACGATTGGGCCGCAGTAACTTGTACATGTATACAACAAGTCTGTTTACAAATATTTCCCTTACAAAATGTACATACAAAAAAAGTTCTTCAAAAAACCGTACATTAAAAGTTTTATTTGAAAATCGTTAGATCGGTTTTGTTTTAAATTAATTCTTTATTCATATACATTTTTTTTTCAATTTAAGTTTAAAGATCTTAGAGTTTGCGGGTATTTAAGGCGTTTTATACATATATTCCATAAGAAAATTAACGATCCATTTTTAAGATATCGAATTTCGAAAAAAAATGTTTAGTTTTTTTTTATTAATAATGATTTTTTGGTCATAAAAGACAGTTTAAGAGATTGTGCTGAAAACATTAATAAAATCGGTTCATTAGATTTTGGGAAAATCATTTTTTTTTTTTCAGAAAACCAGGTTAAGAACTTTTTTGAACAACTTGTTTTCGAGAAAATTTGAATTTTCGATTTTTGAAAAAAAAAACACCACAAACTCGAATCAGCTTAAAAACCTTAATTTTCAGTGTGGAACCACTTTTTTCCTAATTCTCTGTCATCATTATGTCATGTTTGGTTAAATCTCAAAATTTGGCACATAGTTACTACATATACATATTATTATGTAGCAAATAAAAAGGGCGCAAAGCATAAAAGCTACCTGAAACCACAAAGCTTAAATTTAGTAGCATACCTCTTATCTAATATTAATAAATGTTCATATTTAATTTTATTCAATGTGACTTATGTAAATAAAAACAAATAAACGAAAATAGTTTAACTTTTAATTAACTACACATTATGAATATTTAAATCCATTTGGATACAAGGTTAGTTCAATAATATAGTTTTGTTTGTATAAATCAAAATTCTATTTCTGACAATTTCTGCAAGCGATAATTATAAAAATATGATTGATGATATTTAATTGCCTACACAAGTTTAAATTATTATATTATACAATGCTAATAGAATAAAATAACAAATCTATAGAAATCTGGTTTCATCACTAGTCAATTAAAAAATTACATTATTTTAAAGTTAGTAATTTTTAATGAAATATTCAATATTGTTTTATGTTTGATTCTGTATTTTCATCAATGGTATTTGGCAAAAATACTTTCAAACTCAACATTGTTATCATAATTCTTTAAATACTAACGTTAACAATTCTTAATATATACCTAAAATCTAAAAACTTAAACCAGACTGTTGAAAAATTTTAATTTGCAATTTATACTTTATATATTATAATTAGGTGAATTAAAACAAGAGTAAAATTTATTATAGATTTCAATTAATTGATTTAAGGGGCTATGTACACCATAGTTCGATCTACTAAAATTAGTATTCAATGGTTTCTGGAGTCCTATACTTGGACGACTAAAACTTAAGTTTAAAATACCAAGAACTGATGGTGATGAAATTTGTCCGTTTATTATTCCAATAATAAAACAAAACTGCAAGAACTTTCTATGATTTGTCAAAGAAGAAAGATTTATGAGAGAAAGTCTCTGTGAATAGACGGTAATGTATGAATATCATGAAACGACGGAAGGGATCGTAGACAAAAACGCAAAAATCTGTTCTGAATGGCTTCGAGTCTTGTGACGTGTACGGCAGGCGCGGCGTAGCAAGCATATTACAGGACTGGTCTCACAAATGGAACAAAAAGTAATTTTAAACAAAAGGATCACGGAAATCACGACCAAATCTCTTAATAAAACCCAGAGTTCTATTTGCTTTTTTACCAATGAAGTAAATAATATGTTCATTGAATGTTAGTTTAGGATCTAAGACACTATATACTCTACTTAAAGGACAAGAATGAAACATGTAACTAAAAACGATTAGAACTTTTTTGCGTGTAAAACTCATTTTTTACATTTTACATTTGTCAACATTTAAAACAAGACGATTATTATTGCACCATTCCCTGCATAACATTAAGTCTTCTTGCAAGAGAAGACAGTCAGATGTAGAGTTAATTTTTTCAAAAAAATTTAATGTCATCAGCATATATTAGGATATAAGAATTTTGTATGATCGAAGCCAAGTCAGTTATAAATAAAACAAATAGAATAGGACCAAGGTGACTACCCTGGGGGACACCAGAATTCACAACAAATGAACTTGAACACTCATTACTAAATTCAAACTATAACGTCTTGCAAATATGAGGAGAGGAGTTTAAGACACTGTTGTTAAAACCTTGCTATGATAGTTTTAAAAGTAATGTTTTATGACGCAATTTATCAAAGCCCTTGCTGAAATCAGTAAAGATACAATCTACTTCTTCACGTTTTTCAAAAACATCTAAACAAAAGGACGTAAAGTTAAACAGATTAGTAACAGTTGAACGCTTTTTAACAAAACCATGCTGGTTATTCCATTCCTGACAACAGTACTCGCACACAGGTATGGTTGAGAGTTGTAAGTCACTAGGCCCTGGTTCACAACGGACTTTTGCACCACCCCATTTGATTTGATTTGATGCTGGTTATCACAGATAATTGAACTACAATGAAAAGAAAGGACGCTACATACGATTGACTCAAATAGTTTAGGTACCACAGATAGTTTAGCAATAGGTCGGTAGTTCATTATTTCGTTTTTAGGGCCTTTTTTGTATTCTGGTATTATGAAAGAGCTCTTCTAGATAAAAGTAAACAGCGAGTTACTTAAGGACGTGTTGAAATGATTGTACACCGTCGGGACAGTATCTTCACTAATAACTAAATTGATAGAATTTAAGTGGGGACATTTTATAACAGTGGTAGATGTGTTAGGAAAACTTATATTATTATAATCTACAAAAGCATCTTTGAAGTAGTTTGCAAACATATTCGCAATTATTATCGGGTCATTACTATTTGATGTTAGTTAGGATACCCACATTATTTCTTCTTACGATTAACAAATTTCCAAAAACTATCAGGATTAGTTTTAAGGTTTAATTCAATTTTCTGAATGTAGTCATCATATAGGATGTTAGAGTAGCCAGTAAAAGTTGTTTTATTATAATGAACGTCCTATAATCATCATCAGTTCTTGTTTGATTGTACTTTATCCAAGCTTTGTTCCTTTTGTTTTTTAAGTTTTTAACGTGAGAATCAAACCATGGTGGAACACTCAAGTTATTTCGGGTCTTTTTAAATGGATAAATAGAAACAGTCAAAAAGAGTTAAATAAAAAACTTTACACATATTGTCAATATTTAAGTTACAAAATAAGTCATCCAAATTGATCGTACATAATAAGTTAAAAAGGTTTTCAAAATTATACCTACTAAAGTTGAATTCTAGTTTCTAGTTCTATTAGATAGCATATGAACTGAAGCCATGTTTAAATTAAGTGCTATGTCTAATGCAGGTTGATGGCGATCTTCGTCCACAATTTTGACAGCAAAAGAAATCACAGCTGCTTCAGAGTATATGGTTTCGGAGAAAAATACCAGATCGAGTGTTTTTCCAAAACGGTTCTTCATACCGCTTAGTAGACTTAAGCCATCTGTTAATAAAAACTCGTTTGAAAATGACGCGTTTATTCGAACGTAGAAGTTATCGTCGTCAATTTGAATCCAATTGGGTAACTTAAAATCACCAATAACCAGTACTTCGCCTTCAGGCTCCAAAAGGATATAAATACTTGCTTAGTTTTTCATAAACCTCGTTCTTGGAGCTTGGAGGTATATTATGCTGATACAATAAATAAATGTCCTGTTGCCATTTTAATTTTTAAGCATAGTATTTCGATGTCTGTTGATCGAAAGTCGTCAATCAGGTAACTAGTGAGAGTATTGTTGATAGCGACAAGAATTGCGCCACCAACAGCGTTTGAATCGTCTGAGTTATGACGATCACGTCTAAAGACTTGATTAGAGGAGTCAAAAAGCTCCGATTCCGAGATAGAGTTGTTGAACCATGTTTCCGTCAATATTATGACATCGTGAGGAAGATTGTTAATGTTTTTGTAAACAATGTTGGCCTTCGTCCGAAGTCCATTTACGTTTTGGTAGTAGATTAATACCTTTTTAAGCTGCTTTGACGGTGGTTTAGCGTTGTCCGATACTGACGAAAAGGGTTAATCGACATATTCATAAATTCATGAACTATTACTCCTTTAGGCCACAACGATGGTGAATTAAAAACATGGAAAATTGAGTCAGGTGCACGTATTTTAAAGAACGAATACTTAGTATTGTTACGATGTAAAATTTTCTCAACATTTAACGTAAATGGGGAACCCAGCTTTTCGGACAAGTGATTTTTTATGTCAAATGCATTTGTACACGGTGCAAGTTAAGAAAGAAACAATATTTTAATTAATAATATTATTATAATTATTTAAGGATTCTTAAAACAAATCTTTTTACAAGGATGAAGATGTCCTTGGTTCAAATCTTGCCTTTAAATATTTTATCACATTAGGTTTTTAAAATATGCCCCTTTAAAAGAATGCAGCAAATAATTAAGAACATTGTTTTTAAGGTTAAGTTAAAATTAAAAATTGCAAATCCTTCTTTTTTTAGATAGAATTCAAAACATTTTAGTAGCTTACTTAGGTTCTAGAAATTGTCACTAGTGATGAATCTTGATTTGACGCTATATAAAGTTTAAACAATTCTTTATATTTACTACTTTCATAATTTTGAAAAAAAGCATTTTAAAGTTAATTTTCAATTTTGATTTCGAACCCAAACTTAAATTTTTAACATTTTTGCTTAAGTTTTAAAAATACCACGTGTTCAACAGTATTTGTATATTTTTTAATATATTTCAAAAACTTGATACAGAAGAATTGAAGACTGGAACTATACATTTTCCATGTTGTTAAAAAGCTCCAATATAATATAATAGATCGTTGTCAAATTATTATATACACTTTTCAGTATATTTGTATAATACGATTGAAAATTCGCATTATGACCATAGACACCTCGGCAAAAAAACACTCTCTAAACCCCTATATTTCTGCCAATTTCTTGATTTTCTTAACTGTGTGGTTGAGATATGGCTTCGAAGTCCAAAATAAGATTTGCCATCTGATCAAAAGTTTTTTTACTTTTTATTCACATTAATTTTCAGAATAAGATCGGGTCTTCCAAAATTTCTTGCTCAAACTCCAAAAGACGTTAAAGGTTTTTTTTTAAAACTTAATTTCTTGACAAGCAATGCTTTCCCGCAAACCACTTTTAGAACATTTTAATTGGGATGAAATGGATTCATTTATTGCTTGGCTGTTGACAAATTTACTGGCCCTTCTCTGTTAAAATTTAAGATGATTATCCCTTTGTGTTGTTTTCCTTTTTTTTCTTATTTCCTCTTGTGATTTTCAACTAGCTGCCAATGATTAATTTGATAGATTTTGACAATCAGCTTTCGGCTTAACCCATTTTGTGTAACCTTATGAGATAAATTAAGAATTTTCGACTCTAGTCACTCATTATGATTGAATACTTAATTAAATTTTAAATCGTTTGATAATTTTTTTGGAAAAAATCAAAATTTAATTATTTTGTTACTTTTGTGTCATTAAAAGAAACCCAGCAAAAAAGAGATTATTAATATTTATAGTTAAAAGGCCGTAGTATTCGTGGCATGATGGTTAGTGCCTTGGACCCAGAGGCATTCCTCTTTTTAGATAGAAGCGGTCTGATACAGGATAGATTGTCAGTTCCGTTAATCTACCACGTCAGACGAAGAACCGTGGATAGGCGACTCCTGTACAATCGGGACGTCATGGCACAAGGTGGAGCAGAGCTCCTTCGGTTCAGAAGGGCTGTGTCCGAACGGGACCGAACTGATAGGGTGAAGCAGGAGGACCAGTTTTGGTGGCTTCAATCGGTACGATTGAATTAATAACAATGAATTAAAAAAAAGGGGCGTTGAACTGTCATGCGAGAGGTCTTAGGTTCGATTCCTGCCTGTGCCACCTAAATTTTTATTCACGGGTACTGCCTCTTCCGAAGAATTAACAAACTCTCCAAGAGTAATTCTTGTCATGAAAAAGTGCTTTCTCAAATTAGCCGTTCGGATTCAGCATATAAACTGTAGGTCTTCTCCATCCCTGCAATTACTCGCACACAGGAATGATTGAGAGGTATAAGTCACTAGGCCCTGGTTCTTTACGGATTGTTCTCCGATCCTTCACTTTATAATACCCCATTAGTACTCAAATGGGTTAAGGTCGAGGGATTGTGGTGGCCATTGGTTTTTTTTTTGTGAGTTTTTTAAAGCCAACTTGGAAGAATTTTTCGGGTCATTATACTTCATGAAGTCTCATTTAAATGACAACTCCTCTTCAGTTAATTGAGGCATGACTGAATTTAAGCTGTGAACATAATCCACAGCTAACATTTTTTTCTCGTTCTAAAATATTGAAGCTACACCAGATGCTGAAAAGTACCCTCAAATCATTATATTTCCACCACCCTGTTACACTGTGTTATTTGTGTATTTTGAGTCAAACTCCTTCTTTTTTGGCCTTCTTCCATACATTGCAAGTAAACAAATCGATATTCGTTTGATCCGATCACAAAACGATATCAGGGCCGTTGAGAGGAATTCCGAGCCCGGTACGGAGAAATCTTACAATTTTTTTCAAAGTTCATGCCTGCTAATATGGTACGTTTTAATTTCAATTAAAAATAGCATGAAATCGGTTGGAACTAACGGAAATAATATTTTTTTGTTTGCAAATTGAACCGAAAAAAGTGTTAATCATCAAATCAATCTCACGACTCTTGTCCAATTTAGTTGAAATGGAGGATAGATAGAAAATAATTCTACATGCGAGATGCGAGTAGATCAGATACCGGACAGAATCATACATTCAATTCGATATTTTCAACGCCATGTTAGTAACTGCTAAAATGGTCGATTGACTATTAAAAAATAAGAATGAAGATCTATTACCTACTATGAAAATAAAATAGAGCAAGTTAAAAGTATTTGAAATTTGTCTTTAAAAAATAACCATGTATTTTAAAAGAATTTCATTGAACAATCTTTACTGTTTTTCTTTATATTAAAATATTATCACAATGTTTTCATTAGAGTTAGTTTGAATTCAATGATATATTTTATTTTTGCAAACGAACTTTCCTGGCTTTCTGAGCAGCAAAACAACTTATAATTGCAGCGATATTTTATTTCCTTGCCAAAGGTGCTTCCAAGCATAGTGTAGCAAGTCCAGAAACACGATCTTGTGATGCGCACGAACGATGGAAATTCTTTGTTCTGGCAAGGACGCTGAATGAACGTTCGGCAATAGCTTCGGTAACAGGTATGGTGCTAAACACATATTGAGCAACACAAATGTTGGGGAAAATTGTCTCCAAGTTCTGGGAATAAATAGCATTTTACAAACTCAATGGCGGAAGTTCTGTTTCAAAATTGGCTTCATAAATGTGTTTCACATGAATTATTTCTTCATTAAACTCTTGAGTTTTTGATCTCAATTGTATCCATTGTTGAAAACTGCCACAATAATGAAAATGTAGGATTTAAATTTTTCACCATATCGAACCGACGATAATTGAATCAACTATGACGTAAAATTTATTTCACTTGAAATTTATTTCTTGGCCTGTTTCAAATTGCACTCCGGCTTCTCGATTTTCTCCAAAATTTCTCTTGAATTTCCTATTTCATTTTGATGGGAACGATTCTGGAACATCTCCCAATCCAGTAGCAATTGCTTTGCATTCAGATAAAATTTGATCCCATCCGTTTCGAATAATGTTCAAATCGGAAATCAAGTTGTTGAGATTTTGAATTTTAACGTCAATAGTCATGTTTTTGGCTTGAAGAATGATACTTCTTTCATTTATATCGCTAAGAACCTTTGACCAAATCGAAGAAATCAGGACGCATGCAAATTTGGGCATATATTTTAAAACGCCGTTTCCATCACTTAATGATGTTTTAAGGGTTTTCAGATGATTTGCAAATGGTTTCACTGTCTCAATTCCTGCTGACCATCTTGTATCGAGAAGTTTGTGAAGGGATCCGGACACATTTTTCTTAAGAATTTCTCAAAGTTGTGCACTATGGCTAAGCAAGTTGAAACACTTTTGAGCAACACCAAAAAAATGTAATTGCGGCAGTGCAACATTTCGCTATGTACACAATTTGAAGTGATTTGATATCCTTCAAGTCATCAGTTAACAACATATTCAAAATATGTATATATTAATATTACGGAAACTACAATTAAAAACCGTTTGCGTTAGATTTGTCGGTCCTCCAAAACCGAATCAAAAATTTCGTTCCCAGCATAAACTGAAATAAATATTTGTGTTTTGGGCCCCTTATTTTGACTTTAAAAAACATTTAAAATAAAATAAATTTAAAAATTTACGTTACATTAAATACGAAAAGCGAAATAATTTATTATAACTTTCTTTCAATTGTTCGAAGGTGTCCAATTTTTCATTAAATATTTACAAAAATGTACGCCAATCTTTAATCAGGGGCACAGATCCGCAAGCTTGTGACTGATAGATTGGTAGATAAGACGCAAACAGGGACCCAATTGCAAAAGCATGAATGATCTTTAATTTTCGGGTTCTAAAAGTTATTCAGACGGGTCTGAAAGTTATTCTAATAAAAACGGGTTAAGTGTTTGTTTGCAAGGACAAGTCTTTGTATAGTGTTTTTCTTGCTCAAAAACAGCACGGACTTACAACAATACTTGATTTTATTAGTCGGTTTCTTATTTTTCTCCCTGTCACTGGTCCGTTTAATTCATTTTTTAAATGTTCAAACATAAATAGTTTCTTCTTACATATTCCTACTAATTGTGTACTAAACCGTGAAGAAATTTATCTTTTTTTCATCTTGTTTCTTGTTTTGGGCTTGAATGTAGGGTTTGAAATAATTTTTTCTTCCAACAGTTCAAAGTGCTTGCAATTTCAACCATAGTTTTTGTCTTTGTTTTTGTATTGCTTTCCGTTTACAGGAAGTATAATATAATCCAGGATGGCTTTTAAATATTTTGTTAAGTATCGTATATAAGACATCTGACAAACTAAACAAACTCAAAACGCCTCACGTTAGAATAACAGTTAAAGAAATTTGTTTTATTATTTTTTCCAGTCGAGCTCATCATTGCCCTCACACTTTTTGCCGATAAGTGCAAACAAAAAGTTGTTTCTACAATGCCATTTGAGAGCAATATACTCGTAGAAAGACTAACGACAAAAGACTTAATTGTTAAAAATATATTGCGTATCGAAAATGATGAAGACACTTGTTTCTACTATTTTTTCCAACGCTGTATAAAGTATTCAAGGTCCACTATTAATGTTTTGAGCATTAAATGTCATTAATTATTTTAGTTCTCATGACAACTCTGGGTCCAATGTCATCTTCAACTCATCATCTGATATATGTATAAACGTTTGCGCACATCCACGCCATCCCGACTGTGGCGCCCAACTCATGGCTTTGCAAATGACTGGTCATGGTGACACCACAAATGATGCACATTCAAATCACTTTTTATATTCTGTGGATAAGGCTCCAACTAACGATACATACTTCACTATACTGAATCGACCTTCTGACAAGGATAAGAGCTTCTTTCTCAAAACCGCACAATAAAAAGCCACCGCTGCTACTGGCTGATGACAAGAACTTACTGCTGGCTGAAACTAGAGAAACCCTAACGTACATATATAATTTTGTTCATGTGGCATGGAATACACTAGGTTAGATACTTTTCCTTGATATAATCTGGAATCTCCCTTCAAGTCTAGCCTTTATGTTTTCATTTTAATTTTTTTTTTTCAAAAGGGTAGAACAATGAGGGGCAAGGAAATTGACTGTGTTGTATTGTCCTTTGTATACCTATACCTACACATACTGCATTTTTATATCATAGACATGACAACAAAAGACAACTACTAGAATGGTGATACGGATAGTGTTCAGTAGATAGCTATTTTGTTGCCACTCCTTGACACTTTGTTCGTTTATTTTTTTGTTATATGATGGGGGAAAAAAACTGTTGAAGTTTTGAGTTTTCTTGTGGCAATTTTAACACCTTAATTTTGTTTTTAAAGATTTCTTTAAAGACATAAATTAGCATCAAAAAGATGTAAGAGATATTGGATGGAGGAAGTAATTAATTAAAAATTGTTAAATATGTTATTATCAAAGTCTACTTGGAAAGATATTGCATTGTAAAGATTAACCAGGTGTCTGTAAATTAACCAAATCACACTGTTAATATAGTACCACTGGATTTTACTCGATTAAGTAATCGAAATCAGTTATGCTTAAAGATCATGTTTCCTCTATAAAATACTCGTGTAAATAAAAACAAGTAATATCTGCAAGAATCACTCGATGAACTAAGAAGTTTGCAGACAATTTACTTATTTGTTCTTAACCAACTATCTTGTTAATATTAACCTATCAGCACGGTTAAGCTCTAAACTTTCCTTGATTAAATAGCAAACATCTTGTGACAATTTATCTAACCAACTTAGTTGAATTAAAATAATTAAGATTTTTAATTTAATCAGCCGACTATTTTGAAATTAGCCAACATACTTTGTTTTAATTTGCCAACCTACTTAATTTATACGAACTAATGTTAACATCACCCCAATACTTTCAGATCCTAATGGGACTCCCCATATAACTCCAATTCTTGACTTAAGTTCAGCTTCCACTAGCAACTCCGTTACTGGAACAGTAATAAACAATTCCATTCCTGTCAAAGCTTTATTAAAACCAAAAATAATTTTTATATCTCGTCTAGACCCACTAACAACGCCAGAAGATATAACTTCTCACTTAGTTTCTACCACACTAAAAAAAACTGCTACCGGTGACCAGATTTCCCGCTAAATTTATCCAGAAAAAGTGGTTTTTATATTCCTACCAGGCGTCTTGATAAAATTTTCCAGAAAATCGTGGTAAATTTTACCAGGAGATTTTTCGAGGAATTCCTGGTAAAAAACACCAGATATCTGTTAGTATACACCAGGAGAATTATTTTTCCTGGTAAAAATTATACCGGGAATAAACCCAGTATTCTGGTAGAATATACGAGGACAATTTTTTTTTCCCTGATAACATTTTCCCCAGTATTCCTGTTAAAAATATAGCAGAACTCTAGTAGAATGTACCAGGAATATTTTTTTTTCCTGGTAGAATGTACCAGAATTCTGGTAGAGTATACCAGAAATATTTTTTCCTGGTAAAAATGAAGGTACCTGAATTCTGGTAAAATATAAAAGGAATTTTTTTTCCCGGCTTGATAGGTATACTGCACTAAAATATGATTTTAACCTAAGAGGAAAATATTTCCTAGACAATAAAATTCCTGGTTTTATTTACCAGAAAAAAGATAATTCTTAAACTCATAGAATTTCTTGTATTAAGTACCAGAAGGTTATTTCATCTACCAAGATAAAATATACTAGACAATAACATTGCTGGTTTTATTTACCAGATAAAAGATAATTTTCGACTTCCAGTATGTCTTTTAATAAGTACCAGAAGACTGGTTTTATCAACTAGGAAAAAATATACCAGACAGAAAAAATTCATGGTTAATTTGCCAGATAAAAGATAATTTTTAGACTCCCAGTATTTCTGGTAATAAGTACCAGAAGACTGGTTTTATCTACCAGGAAAAGAAATATACCAGACAGTAAAATTCCTGGTTTTATTTACCAGAAAAAAAGATAAAATTTCAACTTCTAGTATTTCTGGTTCTATTTACCAGATTCCAGATAATCTTCATTTTACCAGAAAAAAAATAGTTTCTGAAAATTTTCAGTCAAAAATTTTACCAGGAAACCAGATTTCTGGTAAATAAAACCAGATTTCTTTTTACCAGAAAATCTGGAGCTATTTACCACGAAATCTGGAGTATTTTACCACATTTTTTCCTGATTTTTTTCTTCCAGGAAATCTGGTTAAAAAAAATGTCTATTGGTACTTGTTAGTTTCTACCAGATGTCTGGTTTTTTTATTTTTACCATGAATTCTGGAGTTATTTACTACGAAATCTGAACTATTGTACCAGTTTTATGGCTGGTATTATCTACCAGATTTTGCCTACCAGGAACATTTTTTGAGTGCAAGTGCATACCTTGCAGCTCATCAATTAGGTGAACTAAGATTAATTAACCAAATAGCGTTGTTTCTTCTTTTAAATTAGTAACGAATCCCACGTTCTTCGATTCAATCTGCAATAGAAATATATGGCCCACAAAGACTTTAGTCAAAGAATTTACACCAAGCCAAAAACGAGGTGTTTCCTTAAAACCAAGTCAAAAAACTCAACAGACTTGCCCTCTTCTACCAAAACGTAAGGGGACTTCGTAGTAAGACTGCTGACATTTTTCTCAACTCCCAATCATTTCCACATGATTGACAGAAACCTGGCTTAATTCAAGCTTTTCCGACACATAACTTTTCAGCCAAGAGTTCGAAGTTTACAGAAACGATCGTCATGTTGGTAATGCAAAAGATTTGGGTGAAGTTGTTCTCATAGCGGTGAAAAATACATATTTCTCTTCTTCTGTATATTTTCCATTTAAATTATCAATTGAACTGGTATGTGTAAAGATAATGGTACAAACTAAGACTTTTTTTCATTTTAAACCTTTACATTCCTCCAAAAAGTTTGGAGTCTGTTTATTGTTTGTCCAGCTCTGACACCAATATTTTACTTCTAGTTGATTTTAATTTACAACACATTGATTGGATTCCATCCGAAGACGAATCCTGCCTTGAAGCCTCTCCTTCTTCTTTGCAAATGGAACTATCTCTTCTCGATGAAGTCCTTCTTACTGAAAAACCGAACTCTCGATTTAGTCCTTTCTTCTGACGCTATTAGTACCCTTGTTCTAGAATCTAGGAATTACTAATATTGACAAATATCACCCCCTTTGGAAATTTTGTTTGCCTTAAGTAATCACCTTAATGATCACGGTAATTCCTTTGATTGCTTATATAATTTTGATTTCAGAAGAGCCAATTTCCAGCAGTTGTCAGAAGATTTAACCATTTCTGGAATTGCTGATACACTAGCATTTTCTAACATTGACGAAGCGTTTCAACTTTTTATAGGATCTTTAATTATTGTTTTGAAAAAAATGTACCGATAAAGAAATCAAGAAATACAAACTTTAGCCAACCTTGGTACTGCGTAACATAAGAAATAAGGCATGGAAAACGTATCTCAAAACTCTGTCTCCAGTCAACTTCTCTTTTTATGTTGAACTCTTTAACCAATTTAAATCTCTTTCTAATTATGTATATGCTTGTTATGTTACTGATATGGCCACCTCTTTGAAAGAGAATCCTAAAAAATTTTGGAATTTTGTAAACTTAAAGAAAAAATCAGATGGCTTTCCAGTTAACTTCACTTACAAGAACCTTTTGTTAGATAAAACTGTTGATTTCGTAACGCTTTCGCTACAAATTTCCGTGAGCCATTTGTTAATAGCCCTCAAGAACTTTCATAACCTTCACTCCTTTTCGCAAGTTAGCTGTAGTCACATCCCTGTCCTACAGAGTACGGTCCTTGATCTTTTATGTGCGTTGAATGATGACTGCTCAGCCGGTCCTGTATTCCCCCGATAGTACTAAAAAAGTGTAGTAATGCTTTACTTGAACCCCTTACGTTCTGATTCAAACTCTCTCTAAAAACAGGCAAATTTCCCAGTATATGGAAGAAGTCATTTCTAACACTATTTTTCAAGAAAGGTAACAAGGCAGATATAACAAACAACAGGCCCATTGCAAAGCTTTCTGGCATTCCTAAATTGTTTGAACAAGTTGTTTGTCAAAAAGTAGCTTTTTTTAGTAAAAAACCTCATTTGCGAACAGCAACATGGTTTTGTGAAAAAAAGATCATCCGTTACTAATCTCCTCACATTCTCAAACATATGTTCAAACGCTTTAGAACAAGGTTATGAAGTTGACTGTGTATACACTGACTTCTCTAAAGCTTTTGACCAACCAACTCAAAGGTCTTGGTTTTCCACCATTTTTCTTAGATTGGATCAAAACAGATCCTATGAGGTTAAATTTAGAAATTGTCTTTCAGAACCTTTTGTTGCTCAACCTGGTGTTCCCCAGGGAAGCCATTTTGGCCCTGACATGACGATGTTTCGTCATGTCTACGCTCAAGTGAAATTCTCATTTTTGCTGATGACATGAACATAGCCTTCCCTCAACCTAAACTGTTACGATAGATTTAAATTAAAATAAGGTGGGATTAAAATCATTGTTAAGAACCAGTGCTCCACTATCGTAAACGTCTTTATTTTATCTTTTGTTGTTCTTTATTAATTCATGATAAGTGTTAATTATGTTTTGTATTTTGTGCGTGTGTTAGGCTTCAATCTACCCAACTGCATTATATCTAGAAAGATATGGCCCACCTATAATAAAACCCGTACAAACGATCTTCTATGCAGGCCAGGGAAAGACAAACCAGGTTGCGGTTTGTAGCGGACATTGGACTATAGGAGTTCAACAACACCTTTTGCCGTAGCTGTAGTGACCAAAGAGAAAGTGAAACGATAATCCATTTCCTCTGAAAATGTCCTGCTTTGGAAAACACTAGAATGAAATATTTTGGAAAAGTATTCTTTCACGAACTTGATGAGCTATCTGAGACAAAGATTAGAGACCTAATATTTTTTCTAAATGCGACAAAATGGCTCTAACATAATCGCTATGAAGCTTCTCTATAAATCTATCCCTTTCAATGAAAGGTCAAACAAGTTTTTAGTATCGAAACGGCGCACAACAGCGCTAATTGGATCTCGGGCTAGGTTGCCATGAGATCGCCATTTCTACCTACCTACCTAAGCTTTAATTGTATTATTATCTTACTAACAACTAACTTAAATAATAAAAGCCTCTGATCGTGGTTTGAAGCTTGCTATAATCTAACTACTTTCTGAAATTCTGAAGTGTAAAAAAAATATTTATAAGCCTACTGGGGTTTTATTGAACCAAACTACTTAGTACTTGGGTAAAAGTAACTAAATAACTCAGTTTTAATTAATTAAATGTCTCTATTGAAATAACTTATTAACTTTATCAACCAATCTACTTGGTTTAAGTTAACTAACCCTTTCTGCTGATATTAATCAACATTCTCTGCTGAAATAACTCAAGTAGCACACTGGTGCATATTTTGGTGTATGTTCAATAATTTTGGTGCAAAACTGAGAAAATTGAAAAAACATTTAATATTTTGGTGTATTTTTCAAAATGTGCCGGTTACAAAATACACCATTGACTTTTCTGTGCAAAATTTTACCATTTTTTTTAAATTCGGTGTACAAAATAAACTGATTCTTAGATGTTTTTATAATACACCATTAATGGTGCATAAAGTTATTCGATTCTGAAACAAACCAAAGTTGTATATTTTGTACACTATATTTAGTAGATAAAATACACTATCTGAAATGGCAATTATATTTTGGTGGAAGATTTAAACCCCGTGGAAATTAAATACACTTAAATAAATGGTGTGAAAAATAAATATGAAAATATTATTGAACTTAGACTGAATATATTTGAAATATAATATATGTTGTAAGGAAAGATCATCTCGTGCATTGTTTATTTTTTTACAGAGAGTTTGGTGTACCTTAAACACACTCATTAGTTTGGTATAGACAAAAACACCACACATAACGATGGGTGTAATTAATACACTATTTTGATAGAATATACTTGAACGAATACACCACACTGGGAAGAGGTGTAATTTACACTCTTTTTTGGTGAAATATGTACACAACAAAGAGAATGGGTCTAATAAATACACTATTTTGGTAGAATTTGCACCATTCCATACACCGGCAAATTTGAGCGATGCTAGTTAGTGGGAGCCGTGTCGAATGTTGCGACCTAAAGCTTAAAATTAAAACTTAAAAATTACTAATGCAAATACATATGTACCTTAATATAAATAAATATTTTTCTACTTCATATGTCTCTAAATATTAATAAATATTTTTACTTCTTATGAACCAATTTTGTTTTTGTTTTGAATGAATTTTTAGACATTTCCTACACCATTTAGAATACATTAAACAAAGCGAAAAATATTCCTGTATATATTTTGCACAATGGTGCATTTTTTTCATTTCTCCTTTGACTTGGTGATTTTCTATACCACTTTCTCAAATTGATACACATCAGTGAATATTTTGCACAGTTTTCAGCAAAATAAATGTACCGAAAATAGAAGATGGCATATAATTGTCTCAAGTGGTGTATTTTTTTCTTGTTTTTCTAAATTAGTGCATTTTATTCTCTAGATTCACGAATCAGTGTATTTTTTACACGGCAGCCATATTTTTCAAAAAATATTAAGGTAAACATGAGATTCCACTGGCCGCCATCTTCAAATTGAAGACTATTATTAATTTTTTTATTATATATTTCGAGCGAATAATTCCCCTTTTTTGGTATTTCCGACTCTTTTTCAACAGCACGTATTTAAAAAAAATAATAACGACCAAAAAACTATGAATTTTGAAAAATTAATTTTCACGAATCCATTTAGAAAGCTTTAATTAAGTAAAATTATTAAGGCGCTCGATTTTTAGATGGGGTAGGTCCGAAAATCAGTCGACAGAATGTACTTCGTTTTGAAATGAGACACTCAAATTCATATTAATTACTGATTTTATTGCGCACATATTATGTATTAGAATCATAGAAAGATCGGAATTCTTTTATATACATTTTCCATCAGGAAATAAATCATGGTGTAAATTTTAATTCATCAAACTAGTTTCATACAAAAGAAATAAACTTCGGTGTATATTTTGTTTCAAAATGAATTCTGAGTTTTGGATTTTTTACTCTAATGGTATATTTAATCCATCATATCATCGTGTATTTTTCACGCTCTTGGGAAAGATTTTCTACTAAAAGTGGTGTACATTTTATACCATTGAGGTGTAAGCGCTTATTTTAAGAACATAATATACACCTCTGGAGTATTATTTATTTTAATTAATAGAGCAATTTGTATACCACTAGCACAATTTAAATACCAAAATTCGGTATACTTTTTACACAGCTGGTGCAAATTTTAAACGGCGACGCGGTATAATTTACACTGAATCTAAATTAAATGTTTAAATATTGCACCAAAAAGTGGTGTATTTTTTATATTCAAAATGTATATCATGAAAGTGTAAAATATACCCCAAATATTTTGGTGTATTTTGGAATTTTGTGCTACTTGAGAAGCCAATCTAATTGGATGAAACCAATCAACTTTCTCTGCTAAAATTAGCCAACCTACTTAGTTAAGATTAACAAACCTAATCATTTTAATTTAACATCCTGGTCTGTTGAAATAAGCAATGTCATCGTGTCTACTGAGTTTTAAAAAAAAAGTGGCGCTCTTAATCGTATTGAGGACTAAATACATATGTCACGATTTTTTAAATACTCATAATTGATTTGGTTTGTTCTGCTTTTTCAATTTCTTCTGATGGATTAAACGTTTGACTGAAAATTTAATTGTAGTTTCCCATTATCTAGACATATTTCAAAAATCCAAAAAGACGATGTTTACGACCTTTTCTTAGATTTTCGAAATTCGCATGGAGTTGACCCACCAATTTTAGAGTTGGAAAAATTAGATAATCGTTTGTACCAGTTTACACAACTTTTAAAAAATTAGTACAGTCACCGTTTCTTACTTGCCACAACTTTTGTAATCCAACATGAAATTAAAAAGTAAAGGAGTCGAAACAAGTGGGTCCCCTGGTTTTGTCAATCTTCTG
This sequence comes from Eupeodes corollae, assembly GCF_945859685.1. Taxonomy (NCBI): domain Eukaryota; kingdom Metazoa; phylum Arthropoda; class Insecta; order Diptera; family Syrphidae; genus Eupeodes; species Eupeodes corollae. The sequence continues at coordinate 148,546,316 of NC_079147.1, read as the reverse complement.
TCCTCGTCTGCCTGTCCTCAACCCTACAACCCAAACCATGCGGTCGATTACGATCAAACTTGGCAGTTAAAGTTTACCTGATTTGTGCTAGGCTTATTTTCAGGCCTTAAAATACAAGTAGTCTCCATACAAAGTGTTCAATCAAACAATCGAAATTTCGAATTTTCTCAAAAACAATAGATTTTTATTAAATTTTCTCAAAAATTGGAAAAATTTAAAACAAAATATTTTTGTGTATCAGAACCGTTATTTAGTTTTTAAGTTTTCCCAAGCGCTAATTTATTGATCTCAACAGTATTTGATTATCAAAACCATCAAATTTTACTTTTTGGATTAAAAAAAAATAAAATTTGTTTTGGAAAGTATATATTTCAAAAACGGGTTTTTATTTTTAAACAAGAACTTAATGTTTTACGTATATTAATAAGCTTTAAGAAACTGCATATTTCAAATATTTTTAAACTAAAATTTAAACATTTTATACATAACAAATTAATTTAAAAAAAAGCTCTAACGATTTTCAAAAAAAAAAAATTAGTAAAACATTTTAATAAAATGACATTTACATTTTTTAAGACAGACTTATTTTAACGGTAAATTTTTGAAGTTCTGTATTTTTAAACAGAGTTTTGAGACGCAGGGGCAAATAAATGCATTTCAGTCGTATTTAATTCTACGAGCAATAATAATTTCGAATCTGATACAATACAATTATTGGAACATATCTATTGATTTTTTCTTTCTCCTACTTTAAATTAAAATTTTCAAAATTTTGGGAGAATGTTGCTTGCCCATTAGCTTTATTTATTGCCCGCAAATCTTTATAAGCTTGCTTTTAAATTTTTTTCAAATTAATCTTATTTCCAATCCTATATATTTTGAAAAACTTCAATTCGTCTATGCATTCGTTATCCCAAAGTGTCTCAATCAGTTGATCAGAATTTGATAATAAAATAAGCTATTTGTTAAGCTTTTAACAATTTCTACAGGCACAGCTTTAATCTCAAATCATAGTTAATTTATTTGCCTGAAAATGGTAGAACATGATTGCATTACCAAAAATACCAGAAAAATGCGAATTTTTCGTGGTTTTTGTGATTTTTTGACATCTTCCGATTATTAGGTCCACATCATCTCTGCCCATTAAATATTGAATCTTGAATCTTGGTGCAAGTTTTCATTTTAGGAAATAAATAATTTTCCTACAATAAGATCAATCTGTGTTTGAGTATGTTGTGTAATTTTGTCAACCTTTTAAAATATTTCGATATCTGCACCCACAATTTTAACAAGACTTCACATTGCAAGCACAGTTATGTACGTCTTGACGCATTTTCTCCTTTCCTTTGAAGCAATTTAAAGTTTCCACCGAGAGATGTGTACGTAGCTATAATTGAACATGGTATGTTTTTTGTTTCTGCTTCAGATTAATTACATTAAGTAAGTATTGAATTTTGACAACACATCGCATCGGGAGGTCACTAAAATTAAAGCTTATAAAGAGGTCTTTGAAGGAGTTAATTTGAGTGCAAATGTTTACACGAACGCATAGTAATGAAAAACCTATAATCAGCTTTTAAGTAATTAATTTGGAATTATCTCTTAACTGTAAGTCGATTTATTGACGTTGAAGAAAGTCGCACCAAAATTGAATACCATGTATTTTTTTTTTCATCCAATACAACGAAATAACAAATAATTTATTTTTTTATTGACAAAAACATAAAACCAATGTGCTTGTAATTTGAAACTCAAACGCAGTGTTTTCTCAAAATTCAATATTTTCCAATTTTTCTTGCTATATAATATTATTAAAACATCAGTCAAAACCATGTTATTTGAGGATTCATTTTCAAAATAAATGTCAATTTAATTTATATTCCTATGGGAATATATATCAAACTCACACATACATAGATATAAGCCACCACTGTGAAAAGAGGGACGACATTTTTCATAATTTAAATGTGACGAAGGTCGACTTTAAACACGGAAGCATATTTTTTGTGGTCGGGTTTTGATTTTAATTTAGGATACTTAAGTTAAGGGTTCTTATTTGGAAAAAACTTCTTATTTTGATTTATGTATGCAAAGTAATGTTTTAATTTTCAAAATATTCCAAACGTCTGTGAAGTTGTCAATATTAATATTTTTCATTTTTGGACTTTCACCAATTAATAAGGGACAAACATTTATAATTTTTTTGATTTTCGATTTTCGAATTTGCAGTTAATAAAGTATGTGCTACCGAATTTAAAACTCGAATGTATTTTCTATGCCTTGGTTTTATAGAAAATTAAACAACAATTTATTTAAACCTCAAAAGCTTCGGGTTTGCGAATTACTGGCGAATTCTCAGCAAGTTGTGTCTACATAATACTGAAATACATATATAGTATTGGTGTTTCTATTTTCGAAAAAGTTTAGAGTTTGGTCATCACAGTATTGTGCCTTGTCCAAACCACTGTCACCTACACATATATTTTCGAAGAACTACTCGAAAACATATTAAAAAAACATGATATTTCCAATTTTGCTTGCAATCTAAAGATAGCAAGAAAATGATTTTGATAATTAGTATCAACAAAAAAAATAATAATTTTTTATTTAAAGCATTGACCTCTTAATCAGAGTTATAGTTTATATTGTTCCACAAAACTTCTAGAATTTACTTTTGTCGAACTTAAGAGTCTTCCTGGCGCATATTATAAAAATGTGTGTTATCTAGTAGCAACGATACACGTTAAGCCTTTTTTTATGGGTTACACGATCAATGTGCTGGCCAAATGCGAGTCCACGGGCTTCTTGAGCAATCAGCCAACACACGTACTCCAAAGAAACGCAGGATCTACCGAAAACATAGTCGTTGTTCGTTAAAGTGTGCAGCAGAATCAATTTCGGTCACAAGATCGTGACATATCGGTTTATACGGCTTTATACTTAGGATCTGGTCCTTCAGGTTAGGGCTTGTGCCGTCGGGGAGACTTCCTGGCCACGTAAAAGCTTCATAGTTGCGAAGCAACAACAATCCATCGGATACGGACGGATTTACTTTTGACAACCAACGCAAACGAATTAAGGACAACGAACTTCGGATACACACCTGGAATGTTAGGTCCTTTAACTGCTATAAAGCAGACATCACCGCCATCCAAGAAATACGATGGGATGGGCCGGGCAAAAAGAGGATGAAAAACGATATTTACTATGGTGACTGCTACAACCAAAACTAACAGCGCTTATTTGGATGAAGTCTTGAGCTATAGGTGCATCAATGAGCGCCTCATGGCCATACGCATCAAGGCTTAATTCAGCAATATTAGCCTGATATGCGCGCATGCCCCCACAGAAAAGAAAGACGACAACACCAAAGATATGTTCTTCGAGCTCTTAGACAAAACATATGAGCAGTGCCCTAGCTTCAATATTAAAATAGTCCTGGGCGATTTTAATTTTAATGCTTTAGTGGAATATTCGGGAAGAGCAGACTGTACGGCAAAACTTTCGACAACGGATTCAGGCTCAAAGATTTTGCTGCGGGGCGAAACGTCATGGTAGCCAGTACGCTTTTTCCACACCTCAACATCCACAAAGGAACTTGGACTTCTCCAGACCAATCAACAGTCAACCAGATTGACCATATTACGATCGATGCCAGACACGCTTCCAGCATCATGGATGTACGAACTTTCCGAGGAGCTAACATCGACTCGGACCACTACCTCGTTGTAGCCAAGGTAGCACTTCGGATTTCAGACCCAAGCAAAACAGGGAGGTGCTGGGAGAAGGTACAATGTCGAACGGCTACAATCGCCAAATCCTTTTCCGACCGAGTTACAAATAACCTCTCTCGAAGTTTTCTGCCGCCAACGCAATGTATGAAAAACCAGTGGCAACATTGCCAAGATACAATCAGAGTAGCCGCCTCTGATGTGCTGGGTTTCAAGCAGCCACCAACAAGGAACCCCAGGTTTGATGAGGAATGTCGGCAGGCAAATGCAGCCAAACAACAGGCACGCAAATCGGTGCTGCATAAAAGGACGAGAGCTGATCATGAGCTCTATGAGCAGAAGAGACGAGAGGAACACCGACTTCTCAGAAGGAAAAAGAGAGGGCATGAGAAGCGTGCGGTCGAAGATGATGAGAGGTTTAAAAGCAGGAATGAAGTTCGAAAGTTTTATGAACAAATGAAACGAAATTCACAGGTACTTAAAACTAGAACCGAAAGCTGTAAAGACGAAAGTGGAAACATCATAGTGGAACCGCAGTCAATGCTGGGGATATGGAAGGACCAATTCTGCAGACTGTATAACGGCGACGACGAACATTTGCTGTCAGGCAGGATGATCCATTCAACATAGACGACGAAAGCCAACAATCCCGTCCTCCCAACTTAGGCGAAGTAAAGTTTGCCATATATATATGTAAGCTGAAGTCTAATAAAGCCGCTGGAGCGGATGGCTTGAATGCCGAGCTCTGGAGATAAGTTGGTTAGGAGCATGCACCATTTCATCTGTAAGGTATGGTCGGATGAAAGCATGCCCGAAATATGGAACCTCAGTATTGTTTGCCCGATCCTGAAAAAAAGCGACCCTCAAACTGCACCAACTATAGAGGAATCAGTCTACTTAACATCGCCTATAAAATCTTCTATGCCGTAATATGTGAACGTCTAAAGCCCATCGTCAACAACCTGATAGGTCCTTATCAGTGTGGTTTTAGACCAGGAAAGTCCACATTTGATCAAATATTCAAATTACGGCAGATCCTGGAAAAAACAGAAGAACACCAAATCGACACCCACCATCTTTTCATCGATTTCCAGGCCGCATATAAAAGCATCTACAGGGACGAGCTGTATAGAGCCATGTCTAGTTTTGGCATCGCTGCCAAACTCGTCCGTTTGTGCAGGATGACCATGGACAATGCTTGAAAGAATAGCGCAGGGCTTACACATCAACACTTGAGGCACTATCTTTCAAAAGTCTGTCCAATTAGTAGCATATGCTGATGACACTGACATAATCGGAAGAACTCAGCGTGATGTCAATGGGGCTTTTGTGAGTATTAAGGCAGAGGCGGCAAAAATGGGTTAAACGGTTAATGAGGGCAAAACAAAGTACATGCTGTCATCTAGAAAGGACATACAACACCGACGTTTTGGTTCAAACGTCACAATCGACAGACGTAACTTTGAGGTAGTCAAGGACTTCGTCTACCTAGGCTCCGCTGTAAACGCAGAAAACAACACCAGCGCTGAGATCAAACGCAGAATAACTCTTGCTAACCTCTTTTTCTTTGAACTAAGAAAGCAATTGAGTGGTAAAGTCCTCTCTCGAAGGACCAAAGTGTTGCTATATAAGATCCTTATCATCCCCATCCTGCTATACGGTGCAGAAGCATGGACTATGACAAAAGCGGATGAAAGCACCTTGGGTCGCTTCGAGAGAAAAGTTCTTCGTGTGATCTACTGTCCCGTATACATCGAAGGGCAGTGGAGGAGAAGATGAAACGACGAGCTGTACGGATTGTACAGCGACGTAGACTTAGCCAGAAGGGTAAAAGTCCAACGACTAAGATGGCTGGGTCACGTAGAGCGCATGGAAACCAATGCTCCGGCCCGGAAAGTCTTCGACTCCACACTCACAGGATAGCGCAGTAGAGGAATACCGGGGATCAGGTGGCGCGCACAAGTGCAAGGTGACCTCACCCAATTTGGAGCGCGAAACTGGAGACATCTAGCTAGGGACCGAGCTAGATGGAGAAGTTTGTTGGGAGCACATTACTGTAGCTCCACCTTAAGTAAGTAAGTTAGTAAGTAAGTAAGATCGTGGACCGCAACATGGTTAATTTTGCTTCGTGATTTGAGCCTGCACCCATACTGACCTAGAGGCTGAAACCAACTGGCCATATGCAGCATCGTCGTCGTGAAAATTATTCTTAGCGATTAGGCCCATTTTGGGAGAAATGGGTACCCGAATAAAAAAAATTGGCTGATTTGGGACGATACCAATTCAATTCATCCAAATAAAGCTACTGTTTGGTGTAGATTCTTGACTGAAGGTGTCATCGTACCGTTCTTCTTCAAAAATACTGGTGGTGAAGCCATCACCTTCAATGGCGATTGCTATAGGTACATTGTTGACGTCAGATAATGGATGGAAGAAAATATTAACAGAGTTGACTCCAATAGACAAGAAAACAATAGTATAAAGACAATTCAAAAGGTTTAAGGACGAAACACAACCTTTTTCTCCATCTTACTGGAAAGTAGCTTAAGATCAAAGAACACTGATAGTATTGCAAGATAGAAAAATTTCACTGACATATTATTTAACTTACTTGCCACTATCTTCAAGATTATACTTTGTTATATTTATGATGATATACAAAACCTTTATACTAAAATTTCACGAAGTTAAAATTCATTTAAAATCAAAACTCTTTCTCAACCGATTAACAATAGAAACCTTCAAAGATTCAAATAACACAAACAGAAAGGAAAACAAAACTAAAAAGTCCACATAGGCAAAGTCCATAACCATTCATCCCATCATTTACAGGATACATCCCTCATTAGATATTGCCACTAAAAACACAAAAGCCATTCTGCTTTAATTTAGAGTTACCTTGTAAAGTGGGTCACTCTAGACCTCACAATATCTACTTCTCTTTTTCTGGAAGTCACCAAAAAGCACACTTCATCCTCATCCTCATCATGTCGCACTTCGCACCAAAACAAAAGAGAATATTCAAAGACTGTCTCAAAAATACCAAACAAAAAAACAGTAAAAAACTTTGTTGTTAAGAGAATACGGAGTAAGTTGCTTTAAAATAAAAACAAAATTAAGAACGAGACAGTCCAGGTTTTGAGTTGATCCAACCAAACAAAAAGTTTACTTGTCATTGCTGAAAAATATGTGTTCAACAGAATTCCCTCACGCATTAAACCCTCCCTTCTAAACCATGCCAAAACAGGAAACAGTGTTTGGTGAATTCTCTCATTTCTCTCTTAAGTGGTGAAATTCGTCAAGAACATGCGCGGAATTTTCGTTACAGCGGTTAACCTAGACACTGATAACAGGTTCTAGTCCCATATGACTACTATATTGTGCCCTACTGAACTACTAACTGTAACTTGGTGTAGGACGGGAAGTGACACTGAATAAAATACAACAACATTATCCCACACTGATAAGACTGAAAGAGAATGAACAAAGAGACAAGGCGGTTCATTTACTACCGTACTCATTTAAGAGAAACTAAATTTTCCGTACTCACCATATGGTGAGTTTTAGCTACCAATTTACTTCATTTAACTTTATGGATTGTATGGTAAAATTCATATCGCCAATGTTCAAACATTGATAACAGCATCAATTCAGTTTCTTTCATGATGCCGTCGACAGTTATGTGTTAGACCTCCGATTCTGAAAGGATATTTTTTCTCGAAAACCAAACATTATATCGCGTAACTTTTTGAATATTCAGATGATGCAAAATAAGTGAGCTTAACCAATCAACCAACTAAACGCGTGTTTATTTTGTGGGTATATTTATAGCGTTTGCAAATATTTTTTTGGTATATTATCCTGAATGTCCTTTAAAGCTTGGGGCTATATCAAAATAAATGCATAGATATAAAGTTAATCCAATAATTGAAATTAAGGTAATAAAATCCTAGTGAATTAATTAATGATTTCTTATGTGTATGTACGAGTATCCTATATAAATACTATACTATGTATGCTAATGTGTAATTGCATTGTTGCATCTGAATACACAAACATTGATTCCGGTTGTTTGAATGTTTTTTGCATTATTAATTCCTGATCGTTCGTCGTTTTGGTTTTGTCGGTACCTAGACCTACCTACTGGTGGTGATGATATGGTCGTCGAAATAGCAGTTAAGTGAATGTGCGGTTGTGTTTTATGTAAAGTAATTTCCACTCCTGTGGTTGCGTTCAGAGATTTGTGTGTTTTTTTTTATTTTTTTTTGAATTTTCTCGAAACCTGTTCATAATATAGAAATGAAAACCCTCGCTTGGTTACAATGTGGGCAAACAATTTAAAGTGGCGCCCAACGTGGGTTAAATGTTTTTCCCTGTTTTCTCATGTTTATTACAGTTTTAAGCATTTTCTGCATTAAACAAAAAAAACAGTATTTTATTTACTAAGTATACATTTGTATGTACTGTTATTTGAGAGAATATACTATCTGACAAAAAAGTAGGAGTTTAAAGCTCTACAACACGAAAGTTGTTGTACATTTATACGTTGCAACGACCTGGAAGTTTAATAACTTTTGTTTGCTTCATTTTAACACTGCCTGCAGTAAATCACCAAGCGTATACCCGCTGACAAACAGACGTGATTGTATAAAAAAAAGTGAATAAAATCTGCAAAAACAGCATATAAAAAAAGGATGTGCTCAGGCACGCGGTCCTGAGATCCCTCCTTAATCGCTACAAGTACATAAATTCTTTCCGTATTTTACCCAACTGCACGGTCTTAAAAATAGCGGATTACCCGAATATGTACGTTGTGTATATCTATTTGTACTGTGCATACATTTAACGCGAGAGGCTATCGCGCGGTGAAAGTTTAAAATGGCTGATGTAGCCTAACTCACCTTCCAGTTTCGTTCGTTTCGTGACGGTAACCCATATTTTCACTGTTATTCGTTGTGTTCAGTTCTTTTTTTTGTGTTTGTTCTTTTTTACTTTCGAGGCCAGCAGTGCGAGTATGGCACGACGACGGCGGTGTTGATATATTTCCTCTTGAAATAATTTATCCCCGATTTATGCAGAGTTTATTCAGTGCGAGGTTACTCTGGTTGGTTTTTCGTCGTCCTCGTCTATAGTATAGAGTCACAATCCTCGTTCTTGCTCTCGTTTTCGTTTTCGTACTCGTCGTGTACCTATATACCGCCTATTTGTATGAATGGATGTACCCCTTGTGAAATAAGTAATATCAGCAATGCAAGAACCCCAAGTCCAAAACCAAACCAAACCAAAAACAACCCTAACCCCAAACCCAACCCCATCAACACAGTACAACACACGGCGGCGTGCATGAAATCGCTTAATTTGTATGTGGCGACAATATAAGCCTGTTATGCAAATATTTGCCGCCTCTATATAGTTTATGCATACAGAGAAGTGTGATTGTGATTATGTTGTGTCACTCAACATCTTTCCGGTGACCTTATGGAATGTGTGTGGTTAAATTATCGAATCTTCCCATTTGATGTGTGCTATGGCAATATGCATTTAATTAAATTCATACCTCATTCGTGTCACGCGCGTTTCTCGTTAATTTCATTACTTCCTGTGGTCTTATAGTGAATAAAATAAAATAAAAAAAAATAAAAAAATACACATATTAAATACAAAGTGTTATACATTGTAAAATACGTCATCGTCCTTTACATTATACAACCATTCAGGTATATTTATATAAAAACCTATAAAAGTTGGATTTTGTATCCAGCCATCATTAGTAACATCATCAACACAACTACACTAGTTGCAAGATACAACAGTAGCAGTTGCAGTAGTAAAAGCAACATCACAGCCATCAGCATCAAGGATAATGGATTACGCTTTTTGGATAATTGGAATTCTCTGCACTGCGAGTGCATCAGCTGAGATTATCCTGCGAGTGGACCCACTTGGTAAAGTTTATTTTATATTTTAGTTTTGCTTAAGTTTCAACAGTAGTGGTGGTGCGGTGGTGGTGGTTTTTTAATTGTAGTTATTATTAACAATAAATTATTAATTTATAGACTGTTTTAATGTAAGCCTATGGGTATAGAAATCTGTTGATGCCATCCTCACCATCATCATCATTATTAATATCAACATCAACATCATATCAAATCCTTGTTGTTGTTTTTTTTTTTTTAATTTGCTCAATAAATATTTTGTTTTAATTCTGAGAGAAAAGCCTATTGTGTATTTAAAACCACAACAAGTCTAGAGCATTCCATTAATTTCAATTTGACTTATATTCTATATTATTTTTTGAAATTTTATTATTAATTCATGATGTAAATTTATATCTATGTACTGCTCATGCTTACCTACCCTACATTACTTTGTAGGTATGTATACATAATTAATTATTTATAAAAGGAAAAATAATAATAATTATCAATCAGTAGGAATTAATTTTGATTTAAGCACGTTTCATGTGGGGTATCTATGGTATGTATGTATAGCACGGTGCGTGTAAACGCATGAGAATCATTGATGATTATGATGATGTTGATGATGATAAATAATAACGATGACGGATCGTGATGTTTTGCAAATTAAGTTAAGGAAAGAGGGAAAGTATAATTTCATTAAAATAATTCAAATTATTTTAAAAACATAAATTTAAAGTGGAGTTCTACAAGAAAATGGAACATACAATAGATTAGACAAAATAATGAGCCAGAGCAAGACTATCTCTTCCAGGCTTTTGAAAAGGCTTAGTTTATGGGAGCAAAAGGAACAAGAAAAGTTTGAAAAGGATCAAAAAGAAATCAGATGTGTAGATGGGGTGGTTGTGTAATTAATTGGAAAAGGAAACTTTTCAGAAGAATTCCATTTTACTCTGAGTATAAAGAATTAAAAGTTAAGGTATACCTAACTAATCTAAGTAGAGAGTATCTTTTTTATATTTGTATGCAACGCGTTTCATTTGATTAGGTGGTTTGTTTTTGCAGTCTATGGATATAATTTTATAATGTAAGTTAAGCTAATACAGATAGAAACCTTTATATTAAGGTTGGTTGAATGTTTAAGAGTTCATTGCAATCCTAATTAGGAAAACCCAAGTAGGTATGTCATTGCAAGTTTATGGATTAATTTTTAGTTTTAATTGAGTTGAAAACCAGCTCGTTATTTTATTTATAGATATTAAAAAAATTATTTCGCGGGAACCTGTATTTAATTTTGATTTATGTTCTTTTAGGACATTTCTTTATTTTTTTTAATAAGAAATATATATTGTATGGCATTTTTACTAAACCAAAAAAAAAACAAACGATAAAATGGTGAATATTTTGTTATTATGATTGAAAGACTTTTTGTTTAACTTCCCATAGAAATTTATTGTAATCGATCCGATTTGTCGAATGTCTCTAGAATCTAAGTAAAAGATGTTTAGAGCGATGTACGTGTACTGTACGTGTATGTATTGTACATCCATACATTGGGAAAGCTTTTTTCGTCCGTAATATCTCAAGACTCAGTAGAGATATCAATTTCGAAATAATTTTTTTATAAAGATAATGATGTAGAAAAATGCTGAACGAATTTTCAAAACAATTAAGTGTGTGCTTATTTTTATCATATGTACTAAACATTCTACCAACAGTTTTTTTATAAATCAAAAAAACTGTGAACAAAATCTTGTCACCACAAAAATTTTATATAGTTTTAGTCTGGTAAAATTTTGAGAAAAATCCAATTGATTCTTTTATAAAAAATAAAATACCTAAAAAAACATTACTCAAAGTTATTAAAAATTGATTTTCGACACAAATATCTTTTCAAGAATTTGAGATTCTGGCTTTCAACTACTACTTTCTTTTAAAAATATTGTTGTCACATTCAGTAACATTTTGAGAAAAAAAAAGTTGAATTTTTTTTTACAAAAAATAAAAACTTAAACAAAAAAATTAATAAAATGATTAAAACTTGATTTTGGACGCAAACATCTTTTCAAAACTTTTAAATATTGGCTTTAAACTTCTTTTATCTTTTAAAAAATAAAGTTGTCAACATTTAGTAAAATTTTGAGAAAAATTTACTTGACAGTTTTTTTACAAAACATAAAAACCAAAAAAAAAAAAACAATTCTAAAACTACAAAAAAATTACCTTCGACTCAAGTTGATTTCAAAAATTAAAAATATTGTCTTCAACCTTTTTTATTTCACAAGAAAAAATTGTATTTGATACTCAATAGTTTTTTTATGAAAATCCGACAGACCGTGTTTTCATAAAAAATAAAATCTACAAAAAAGTACGCAAATTTGGTAAAAATTGATGTTTTGTTCTTGATATATCTCAAATTAATTTCATTTAACCAATTTGTGACAACATTTAAGAAATGATACTAAAATTGGGAAACATTTGTTTTCGACTTAAAATCTTTTTAACAAAACTAGATTTTCAAACTAAACTATTTCTTTATATGAAAAATATTTTTGGTAATTTAAAAATTTTTAAGAATAATTCAACTGACAAATTTTTTAACCCAACACTTTTTGTAGCAACAAAGCTAATATAGTTCATAATTTCATTGTTTGAACCTTTTTTGTAAACTAGAGTTTTTAATGAAATCTTACAGATAATTGGAAAACGCCAACTTTTAAAGGAAGTATACAAAATAAATAACTCACATTTTCAAAGTAGAGTTTTGGACACCATCAGAACCAGGGCTAAAACATAATAGCATGTTCACTTATTTCCAAACTAAAATTATTAAGATATTCAAAGTTTAAAAATTAAAAAAAGAACAAGAGTTAGCTGGTTAAGAATTATCAAAACGTTCTTTGAAATTGCTTGCAATTATGTTTACAATACATTTGATTGGAGGATGAAGTTGAATTTGACATATATAGTTTTAGGGTAGCCACAAGCTTTTTTCTTACAATTGAAACACTTTCAGAAATGAACTCTATAATATTTTAGATCTATGTGTTTCAATTTTATGAATATAGTACCCATCATATAAGGAGTTTGAATATTCCTGAAATACCAAATTGGTTAAGGATAAGAAACGTTCTATAGCCATTATCACCCCTTGTTGACAACGTAGAAGTTATCGACATCAATTTCTATCCAATTTAGATTCGGTAGTTTGAAATTTCGGTAGTTTGTAGTACCCATGGCATGATTGTTAGTGCGTTGGACTGTCATGCCAGAGGTCTTGAGTTCAATCCCTGCCTGTGCCATCTAAAATTTTGTCACGGGTACTTCCTTTGCGAGGAATTGACAAATCTTGCAAGAGTACTTCTTGTCATGAAAAGTGCTTTCTCAAATTAGTCTCTCTGACAACATTACTCGCACACAGAAATGGTTGAGAGTTTTTAGTCATTAGTTCTCAGAAGTCTCCTAAATCAAAATTTCATCTTCCCACTTCAAAAGAGCATATAGACAGTCAATAAATTGTTCGGAAATGCCATTGTTAGTACATGAAGATATGTAAGTTTATGTAATAAATAAATGCCCGGATACTAACTTAATTTTTATACAAAGAACCTCGATGTTAGTGGATCGAAAATCGTCAATCAAGAAGAATTCCTCCCCTTCCTACAGTGTTAGAAATGCCGATTACATGACGATCGTGCCTGAAAATTTGATAAGAAGCATCAAAAATTTCAACAAGGTTTTACATTTACATTTCACATACAAAAAATCATTATTTTGATTTTCTGCTTTGGTATATTACAGTTTTCAAAAGCTCTCCTAAAATTTACTTTTCAATTAATTTATAAGTCTATGGAGCCATTAAGAACTAAGAAAGTGTCCAACATATCAATTTAATTTAAAAACATTTTTTTTTCAACTTAAACTTTTTTTAACTTAATATTTTTGAAAAAAATATGACCGGGTTATGGCATAAATACAGTGACCGAAAAACTCCCAAATTGACTCCCGATAACTTGAAGAATCCTATACGGCATCGAATTTGTTTTGTACGACTTATTCGTTGTCATTACATTTCTGGATTGCTTTCCATTTACAAACATTTGTCTGGTCATTATTCCTGACAAATTCTCGATGAAACTAGGGTCTGCGCGAAGGCCATGGTAAACATTGAATTTCACTGACTTCAAACAAGAGAATTCTATCAAGAAAACCGAAAGCACCCCAAACCATAACACTGCCCCCTTCACAGTGGTGCATAATTTAAATTGCTTTTTTGTCCTTAAAATCATGCCCATATTAACTAAAACCATCGGGGCCATCAAAATACATTAAATTTTCGTCACTAAAAATAACTTATTTTCATCCCCTGCAATCCCACCCCATAGGATTTTTTGCAAACCTTAGTCTTGCCTCTTTATGATGTTGTTCTAGTTCTTGTGGTATTTTTTGTTGTAGCTGTCATTTTTGTGTAACGAAGGTTATGACTTGCCTTCAACACTTTCTGCCTTTTTTAACAGTAACGGGGAGGTCTAATTTACTTTACTTTACTTTAATTACACATGACGGAAACAGATCTTCCAATTTAAATGGTAATCAATCGATTAGATAAGCCTTGTGGGTGGTAATACGAGTAGTTGACCTTTCGTTCACCCTTCGTTAAATGATTTTCGAAAGTTAATTTTTTTAAACCATTTTGCACAACAAGTTGTGAAATTTCTCTAGAACAACCTAGAAATATTTAAACGGCTTTTAAATTTAGAAACAATTGAATAATTTGGGACAATGAAAAACAGAGGCCGGGTCTTTATACTTATTCCATAATTTGTGTGTTACTTTTGTTATAATAAAAACTAATCACCTATGAAATCAGTATCGTGCTAAGATTTAAAAATCTTTTCTACTGGTATCAAAAACTTACAGTGTCTCAAAGATTAGTTAATTTCTCATCAAACCAAGCAAGGCACATCATCATTAATACTGCGTCCAACCTGCGTGATCAAAATCTTCAGTGATAATGGTTATCCTTCAAATATAGTTCGAAGTCTTCTTTTAAAACATAAGATGCAAATTCCACGCGAAAATAATGAGTGTGAGTACTGTAGTCAGGGATGGAGGAGACCTACAGTTTTAAGCCCAATCCAAAAAGCTTATTTGAGAAAGCACTTTTTATGACAAGAATTACTCTTTGAGAATTTGTCGATTCCTCGCAAGAGGCAGTGTAAAAAAATCTTAGATGACATAGACAGGGATCGAACCCAAGCAAGACGAAAGCATGACAGTCCAGCGCACTAACCATCATGCCATGGGTACCACAGAAGCATAATTACTTCAAAAAACCACATTGCTTTTAAATCAAACAAAATACTTGACCAATTTTCAACTCTTGACGAAACTCGATAAAGACAAAAAACAAGTGTGATCTACAAAATTGGGACCATAAGACAACTTTCCTATTTTGTGAGAATACTTATTGTTTTTGTATCCCATTTATCTAACTAAGATTATTTGTATTTTTGTGTTAATAAATTTCCTGCGACCAAAATAGCCAACGGAAAACTACCTTACGACTTTATAAATTTACCGTCTGGCCCTCCACATCAATATCTCTCAACCACTGTCATACAAAATTTATTCATAATAGCTCGGTATCGCTATCCATTTAACATAACAACTAAAGGAGCCCAATTTTCAAATAAGAACGACGTAAACTCCAAAAGTCTTGCTACAACAGCAATATCCTCTTTTATTCTTGACTTTACACATACATACAGTTTCGTTTGTCAAAATATCTTAAAGACTCTTTACAGAGAAACAATAACTATTTAGTGTTTAACATTTAAAACTGAATCTTAACAATTGCAATAAGTTGTTGAAGTGCGTAATGTTCCACCAATGGCGTAGTTAAAAATTGGCGAATGTCAAAAAATAACAGTTTCAAAAGTCCCCACTGCCTAAACAGCAGGATATTCACAACAAAACCTTTTATTGGAAAATCCTTGAGTCATTATATATATGTTTTTTTTTTTATTCCCTGCTGAGTTGCGAATTACACTGGTCGACACTCTTGTTTTTCAAACTTTAAAAAGTAATATCTCACAAAAATTAAATAGACAAGGATAAAGTGGGAGGTATATAAGTTTTTGAGTTCTTGTACGCATTGCACTGACATGGAGAGATAGAGCATGAAAAGGCATTCATATTAGAGTAGTACGTCTGTAAAACGAATCTCTGCATAACTTTAAATAAGGACTAAGTTGAGTTTAAGGACATTTATACAAACCCCAGTATTACGGTTAAACTGTTAAATGATAAAAATGCAATTGGCTGTTTGGCTTAAGTAAGTTGTTTTGGAGCACCAGCAAAGAAATGGGAGTTATACTCAAGTTTAAGACATAGGTATATAGGTTTTTTAGAATTTATCCAGATTAAAAGAAGAGACAAATTTCTTGCATCGTCTTAGAAATCCCAAACATCTTATGGAATTTTTGGAAACTTGTGGTATTTGAGGGTTCTACCAGTGGTTTATGCTGATGCACACACAAAGACTATTGAGATGATCTGTTTCGTTGATGCAAGTGCCACACAAAGATAGTGGCAAGGGGGTTTATCATATTTTGTAGTTGCAGTTAAACATTCAAAAAGAAAAGACGTGAATCTGGAAACGGATATAAACCAGCTATAAGAGTGTTTTCGATACCGTAACAATTTATTCGTACAGTTTTAATTTTAACTTTAATGCTCACCATGAAGACAAATAATTTTTTAACTGCGCGATATTATTTATTTTTATATATTTCATTCTAAATTTAATTAATCAATTATTCAGCGTTATTGGTAAGCTGCCAAGTTACAACGAGCCGCCTTAACTCTGTCGCATACCTTAAAAGCAGTAAAATATTTCAACAAAATAATTAAGTGAATGATAAATAAAAAATTATACTGAACATTGATTAGGTACCTTGTTTCTTGGATTATAGTGAAGTCCACGAGGGCATGATTGTAAGATTAGCATTCCATTATCACATCTATAGAAATCAGAGCAGCTATCCGGTGAAGGAAATTGCAAAACGTAAGATTTTTCATTTTGAATATTAGGACAGATCATCAATCCCGAGACAATGTTCATTCCAAAAGTGGTCATGCAAATGTATATAAGACTAGCAAGAAATTTCGTTTTGTAAACTTGCTGTGGAAAGTATCGAAAAACAAAGTGCTGGAATAGTTTCGAGACAAAATCTTTTATACCAAAGTAATGTTTTTAAATTCTACAAAAAGTTGATGAGATTGATGTTCAATTTGTATATAAACAATGTTCGCTTATAAGTGCTTATTAATTGAAGTAATTTTTTTAGCTAGCGCTTTACTTTATTAAAATAGCTGCTATCTGCCGATACCATTTTTGTTCTATCAATTTCAAAACACTTGAAAATATTAAAAAGCCAATTAAACGCAAGTTGGTTTTAGCGTACAGATTCTTAGAATCTTGTAAAAGTATAGAAAATGTATCCCGAGATTTTTTTTACAATCAACGAAAAAAGTTAAAGCTATGAATTGTGATTTCCATTCTTAGAGAAAAGTCAACAAAGATTGTGTGAATTTAACTTAAAAGAGACAACATTGATATAAATTTATAAAATTAAAATAAGGATAAAATTGCATTCAAAATAAAATTGAAATGTTGGAAAAATATTCTAACTATTCCAAATACGAAATAATTTTCTAAGGACGCTATCTTAAAAAAGAATTCTAAGTTTGTGGGTTCAAAATGATGATAATGACGGATAAGTGATGTTGAATGAATACTGGCTAAAATTGAACAGATTGCTTGGACAAGTTTATTACTATTCACATTTATGTATTCTAAAACTCAAACAATTTTAGCCAGAAATAATTCAAAATTAATTATTTTTCATGCGTAAAAAAATGTCTTCGATATAACTTTTCGATCTCTTTTACTTTTCGCTGATAAAAAATTCTAAATCAAAAATAAAGCTGAGTTGGGTTTTATATTTTAATAAATTTTGATTATTTTAAGTTTTTCTTTTGGTGTTTTTTTGTTTTGTTATTAAATCTGATCAATCTAAATCTTTAAAAATGTTTTCTTAAACTGGAACGGAAGTATTTTTGTCCTTTACAAACTGAAGTTCCCATGGCCCACAGGGTGAGTACTCTTTTGTATTCTAATAGAGCGCTTTCTTGAATTAGAATTACTCAAAAGTTTTTCCTATAAACAGTACAACTTTTGCTTGCCCACAACAAAAAAAAAGAAAAGAGGCTAGGATGCGACCCACACTGATAACTTCCAATCCCGCCGGTCGATTTGTCTTGCTTAAAAGTTTGTCTATATGTACTCGCATCAATTTTTACCAAATTTGCGTACTATTTTTTGTAGATTTTATTTTTTATGAAAAAACGCCCTGTTGGATTTTTATATAAAAATTACTGAATATGGAAAACAGTATTTTCTGTGAAATAAAATAAGTTTAAAGCCAATATTTTTAATTTTTGAAAAGCTATTTGAGCCGAAAGTAAATTTTTAAAAAGTTTTAGTATTGATTTTTTTTAGAGTTTTATTTTTTGTAAAAAACTGACGATTCGAATTTTTTTTAAATTTTACCAAATGTTGAAAACAATATTTCTTATAAGATAAATTTAGTTTGAAGCCAATATTTAAAATTTTTGAAGAGATATTTGAGTCGAAAATCAATTTTTACCAACTTTTATACATTTTTTTTAGGTTTTTATTTTTTGTAAAAAACTGTCAATTAGATTTTTCTCAAAATTTTTCAAAATGTTGAAAACAATATTTTTTATAAGATTAAATAAGCTTGAAGCCTAAATTTCAAGTTATTGAAAAGATATTTGAATCGATATTCAATTTTTACCAACTTTGAGTAATGTTTTTTTTTAGATTTTTATTTTTTATAAAAAAAAACTGTCAATTAGATTTTTTTCAAAATTTTATCAGATGTCAAAAACATTATTTTTCGTTGCACAAAATTGTTTTAGAGATGTAATCATATTTCAGTCGTAAAATTTTGGAGTTGACAAATTTCTTTTTTTCAGTTTTATTGATTTATAAAAAAAACCGTTATTATTTTTATTGCAATTTTTCCTTTAACAATGCCGTCATAAGAGAATGCTCTTCTTATTTAAATGTCATTTAAGAAAATGGGTTCATTCCACGCCCCCTGAATATATATCTTCTAATTTTTGTCTTCAATTCCTAACACTCTGTTAAATTTCATCAATATTCAAGCATCAGAAGCATTAATTGGAAATGATAACATGTATGTGCAAAGTGGGTGGGCACCACGCCTCTTGAGGTAACATTCTAAGATTTTTTGTTGCACTCTGTTTAAAAGTAGTTAATATAAACGATACCAAAAAAAGACAAATAGGTAAATATGTAGGATATCATCATATTTTCGATTCCATAACTCAGTTATTTTATAGAAGCTAGATTTTAAAGTTGTTCTTTTTTAAGATTGTAGTATTCACCAACACTTTAAAAAAAAATTTATTTTCCTGATTTTAAAGTCGCTCCTTGATGTTTTCTATAGTATAAAGTTTTTTGATTATACCTCTTTCTGAAAATGCAAAAAAATAAATACAATTTTTGGCATGATAGTCCGTTGAGAATTAGGACTTAGTAGCTTACAACTCACAACCATTTTTCGCTGTGCGAGTTACGTCAGGAATGGAGGTTGCACTTTTATGCCGAATCCGAGAAATGCTCTGGGAAGATTTTTCAATTCCTCGTAAGAGGTATTACTCGTTGAAGAAGCTTTAGCTGGCACAGGCAGAGATAGAACTTAAGACATATAGCATTACAGTCCTACGCACTAACCATCATGCCAAAAACTACACCGTTACTTTTTGAACAGCGTTACATTTTTTGGTGTGCCTTATATGTTGATGAAAAAAGTAGCTAGACCGTAAACGTCAATGGTGATTTTTTAAGTCCATGATTAGTGAATTTTTCGTTCATATATTGAACAACCATGATGTGCATCAGGATCTCTGTTTTCAACAAGATAGTACATCATGTTAAACTACTTGTGTCACAATTATTGATTTATTGAAAGAAACGTTTGATAACCCCATAGTTCTAGTTTCACTGCTAATATACGAGCTCCGTGAATAACCCTTCAAGCTTGTGTGATTCAACGCCGTTTGAGTATTTTCTATGAAGATATGTACATGTAAACTCGATAGATTACGCCGGTAAGCCCTTCACAATTGATTATTTTAAAAATAAAATTCGCGAAAAATGTTAGAAATAGTCATCATGATCATATTCCAGAAATCATATTTACATTTGAATGTTAGAAAATTATATGTCGAATAAAGTCCATTTCATGTCAATTTAAAGAAATCATTTTTGGTTTATTCTGTTGCAATCTTCTATACCCCTAAAAAAAGCACCTTTAACAAAATAAACATTTATAATATGCAGTTCAGAAATATTTTGTATTTAATTCATTTAAACAAAAAATTATTTTGAAAACAGTAAAGATCGTTGGAAAGATCTTAAATTGGAATTTGAGCTGGACCTGGGGTTGAAACTGCTATTGTGCATCGAGCTGATTGCCGGAAGTCGCAAACCTGTGAATTGAAAGGACAATTTTAGTGGCACAATTTAAATTAATATTAATAACAAAAATAATAATGTAATAATTTTTATATACCTGTTTCCTTGCATTAAAGTGCAAAGGAATAGGACAATTGAACAAAAAGGCGTTTCCATTAGAGCACTTGTAAAATTGTGAACAACTTGTTGAGGAAGGATAATAAACTGCATACGAATTAGATTTTTGTTGTCTAGGACAATCAAATGCTGTGGACATCATTGCAATAATCAAAACAATAAAAATAGACACAGACACTTTTAGGAAATTCATTTTTTTGTTTAAATAACTAAAAGAGTAACGCCACCAAAATAATTAATTTATAGATTTGACTGCAGTTAAGGTCTTTAATAAACTAAATAAATTTCAGTTAATGGACAACATCAAAGTCAAGGCTTATATATTATCACACTGCAGTAATTTATTTTTTTACAAGGTGTCAATATTTATTTTTTTGATAAGCTTATAATTTATAATTTCCTTTTTTAATTTAACAAACAAAAAAAAAACACGTGTAGGAAATTATGTATAACTTTTCACTCCCTTGTAATACACTTGAATTTATTTGTCAATGTTAATTATGAGTAAATGTTTACTTAAAATTTAATGTCCACTTGTGTTCAATTAAAATGTTTACCAAATCAAAAAAAAAATAATTGGTGTTTTTTTAGACGTGTGGTTATTATAAAAAGAAAGAATTAAAAACCATATAATTTAATGTTAAGGCGAAGAATGTAGCTTTATTATATAGTATGGTATGTTTAAAAAATAATTTCGAAAAAATTCTAAACGAAGGTTAAATTTTCGAAAAGCTGTTTGTAAGCTCTGAATAGTCTTTACCGAGGGGTCAAACATATTGAACTTATCTGCGTAGTCTGGCGATTTCACACGACTCGCTAAAAAATAGTCCAGCAGTGTTAAAAAGAACGAACTTGGCGTTCACGCCACATGCTTATGATGCGTCATTGAGTGTTTCAATGGCACCTCCAATTCAGGAAAATCCTGGCTCTATAGCAGTTTTCATTGGCTGGTACATTTCAGCCGGAGTCATAGAGCACACCAAACAGAGACTTTTTGGGGATACAACGGCTTTTCAACTATTGCTTGTGGATTTTAATAATTAAAGTTCTTGGACGAGTTACATTTTGTAAGCTCTCTTTCAGGTCTTTTTCTTTTCTGCTTCACAACAAACCAATCCATGGTCGCAGGAATTATTGACTCATGCTGGGCTATCATGTCGACAGAATATTGGATACAGCGCTTGAGGTGTCTTTCGAACCGAAGATTTATAGATGTATGTAATAAATTTACACGATTTGCAAACGTTCTTCAAGAATAAGTTTATTTATTTCAAAAGGGCAGTCAAAGCTGACCATAAATCAAGTAACAGCTGTCAAAAATCAATAGTACTCATGATGTGGTGGTTAGTGCGTAGGACTTTCATTCCAGAGATCTTGGGCTGAATCCCTGCCTGTGGCACCTAAGGCCCAGTCACGGGCACTGTCTCTTGCGAGAAATTTAAAAATCGTGCAAGAGTGATTCTTGTCATGAAAAGTAAAATAAATAAATTGGGTGGTGCAACAGTCCATGAAGAACCAGGGCCTAGTGACTTACAACACTCAACCATTCCTATGTGCTAGTAATGTTGTCAGAGAACGGATAATTTGAGAATACGCTTTTCATGACAAGAATAACTCTTGAAGGATTTGTCATTTCCTCGCAAGAGGCAGTAAAACTTTTGATTTTTTTTTTTAATTAAGGTGGCACAGGCAGGGATCG
The DNA here is from genome assembly GCF_945859685.1 of Eupeodes corollae. NCBI lineage: Eukaryota > Metazoa > Arthropoda > Insecta > Diptera > Syrphidae > Eupeodes > Eupeodes corollae. The sequence continues at coordinate 148,524,257 of NC_079147.1, read as the reverse complement.
AAACCAAGAACTCTCGCATGACAGTCCAACGCACTAACCATCACGATACGGGTACTATGCGGGTACGGGTCATGAAACGTTCTCTACAAACTGTCCTTATTTGATTAGTTGTAAAAGAGACCGATTCAAAACCGTTGGTCCAAAACAAAACACCCTGTTCATAAAAATTAAGGTTGACACATTTACTCGTTTTTTTTTTATTGAAGAGCTCTGTCAAAAGTAGTTGCATTTCTGAGATGTAAGCAAAAGCGTTTGAAATATTAAAATTGGTACTTTTCTTTTGAAGTTTAAGTCAAAGGACCGCATTCAAATGACTAACCGATTCCAAGAATTGACTTTAAAAACTTTTTCTAAATATGGATTCGCTAATTTTTATCATTAAATATTTTATTGGTGATTATGGAAGAAACTCTTTTAGTTTGCCTGGAGCCTAATCCGAAACCGGCCCAAGCGTTCTTGAGTCTCTTTTATGTCAAAGTGTTGATCCAGCCAAACTCGAAGAATACTTGAGAAACGTTACTTTCTCTTACATCTTATGTGGAGTTATTTTACGACATCATCTTCATTTTAAGTGACAAATATTCTATTGCAATGTGTTTTGTTAAACATTTGTTAAACATTAAAAACGAAAGTGATTTTTACTAATGCTGAGAAACAACAAATTTTCCGAATTTGTATAAACTACTTTTACAGAATTGTTCCGAAACGAGAACTTGTATGATATTTTTCATAACGTTTTTTATTACTGATTACAGTGTAATTCATGGGTGCGGTGAAATAAATTGAAATGAAATATCAACCATGAAACAGCAGCTCATTAAAAATTCTTATCTTAACAGTATTGTCCATTGGGAAATTATTAATCGTGAAGAATTCAATGCTTCAAAAAATCAATACTAAGACTTAAAGCTATCTCCTGTCTGTAAAGCGTAATTTACCCCCTATGCTTTACATGAGTAGCACTTGCATCCATGCAAATTACAAATTATGCATGAGTAGCACTTGCATCCATGCAAATTATCAGCTTTATGTACTCGGTTAGTGTATCACAGATAATTTCTTATGAAATTATTATATATCTGATATTCCTAAAAATGCTGCAAGGTACTTAGGATTTGTACAACACGGTCCAAGAAATTTATCACCCCTTCTGATCTAGGTGCAGTTTTAAAAGCCTTCATAAGTCCTAAACTTTTGAACATAGCTCCCAAAAGAAAAGTCTAAGTCTTTTGGTAGGATCCAAAAATAAGATTAGAAAATGATAGACAGTATAACTATAGGCAAATCATTTACGTCACTTGAATACTGCTGCAATGTTTCATGCCTATAGTTGTTTTACCGATATTTTAACAAATAGTATTTTTTCGAATTAGCCAGTTGCATTATCCCCAAAAATACAACTAAGCCGTTATACTGGCACTTGGACGCACTGTCGGGTGTAGAGATTCTTTTTTTAACTGCACATCGAGAATGTGTAATTCTTTACCCCACTCAGTTTTTTCCCTCTGCTATGATTTTTCAAAATTCCAAGGCCAATACGCACCGATATTTTCTCTTTAATCCTTCCCTACTTTCCTGATGCCAACACTGTAGGTTTTTTTAACCCATTGAGTACCTGTAAATTCCCATCCCGTCTGACGATTTGTTTTGCTTAAAAATTTTGAAGGTTTTTTGTTTAATAAGTTGTCAGTTGAATTATTCTAAGCAATTTAAAAATAATCAACAATTTTTGCATCTGATGAAAAAGTTCGATTGCAAAATCTATTTTTGTTAACGAGATTTTTAGTCGAAAAGCAATTTTTACCAATTTTAGTAGCATTTCTTAAATTAGTATTTTTTATATATATAACTTTACCAAATTTTGAAATAAATGTTTGTATTAAATAAAATTAGTTATTATATTACAAAGATATTTGAGTCGAAAGTCAATTTTTACCAAACTTTTAAAAAATGTTTTGTTTCGGTTTTTATTGTTCGTAAAAAAAACTGTCAGTTAGATTTTTCTCAAAATTTTTACTGAATATTGACAATAATATTTTCCATAAGATTAAATCAGTTTGAAGCAAATATCTCAAATTATTGAAAAGATATTTGAGTCGAAAATCTTTAAGTTTTTATTTTTACAAAAAACTGTCAAAATTTTACCAGATGTCAAAAACGTTATTCTTCGTTGCATTATATTTGAAGAAAAATCTTTTTTTGTTGGTTAAAAATTAGAGGTGACAATTACTTTTGTTTTCCAAAAATATTCAGACATCTTTCTAAAAAAATATATATTTAGACCTGCCTTGAAACGCCGAGAAATGTCAAAATTTTTAACTCTACAAATCAGACCGATTATAACAAAATCTTATGGAAAGTTAAAAAATGCCTAATGCGAATCTGCTTAATACCTAAACTTTCAAGCTTGAACTTAATCGACTCAGTGGTTTGAGCTGTACTGACGAGGACGGACAGAAAGACCGACGGAATTGGGCCCACTTACTCAAGAAATGACCATGTTATGAAACCACTTACACAAAATATCGTTTGTTTCTTCAGCTGTATTCACTGTCCATATCAACAAATTAAAGAAACAAGAATTGGGTGATCATTGGCTTATATAACGAACATTGTTAACGGTGATGGCCTGGCCAGCATCATTTTCGAATAAGTACGAACCGATATGGCGCCTCTAGCCCAAAATCCACAGTTACTTTGTTTAGATGCATTAGTATTGGATTCGAGTTTGGCGACCAAACAATGAATAGTCGTACAGCCATGTACCTTTATAAAAAGGATGCAACGCGAGCATTTTTGCTACTAGAATAGTAAAGTGTAACCAATTTTTTTGACGTTGTAACTTGTCACTTTAGTGACTTATTGGAAAAAAGATATTTTGACAGAATATTGTCAAATTTTAAACTGTCCGTCCTTTAGTAAACCATTTTTCCAATCTTACATTTGATAAGTTGTCATAGTGATGTCACTTTTAAAGAAATCACTCTTGACAAGTCATTAATACAAATGAAAAGTTAACGTTCCAATGACACATTAAAGTTATTAAATTAAACTACAAAAATAGTGAACATTTTGAAGTTCACAGATTTGCGTACAAAAATTCTTCACCATGATATTTTTTTAAGAAGTGATTGCAATTGAAGAGATTGAACTCCTTTAGATTGATTTTTTTTTAAATTCCACTCGAATCGAATTATCAATATTGCACATTCGATTAGGTTTGATTTCGTAGATTTACGACATTGTGTTTTACGTTACCTGTTACTTACTCAGCACAAAATTTGAATCAAATTAAATTTTAATCAAGGGAAACAACTATAAGAACTTACTGGGAACTAACCTTTTCTTAAGTATTTCAGAGCACAACTCTTCCTATCTTAATATTTTATTTTATTCAAATTTTCCTGGAAAAATAAAATTAGAACTTTTAAGTTGATTTAGCAAAGATATAGAACTGCGAAAGCTTTGTGAACAAATAATACAAATTTCATCCCGTGGAACATGTTATTGAATTATTGTTAACTTCAAGTCTTATTTATATAAATGTATGTATCTAGTATGCTTGTTTTTTTCACAAATTTCGAAAATATACTTTGGCCACCACATTTGCATTATCTAACATTATTTAAATTTTCAGAAGCCATAACATGTTCCGATTAAGTGAAAATTTTTGCCACAGCTTATTATGAACTTCAACGTTTTAGTCACTACACTAATGATAACTTAGAAAAGTTTAACTTATTCTCAATTTTTCATATTTCGATCTTAGCATCTCCTTTATTCTTTAACGTTATTTGCTTAGCAATTACAAACAAATTAAACACAAACAGAACTATTTTTAAATGCTCATTATTGTGTGTATTTTAAAACTAATCAGAATATTTAATTGTTTTCATCAATTAATCCATATTCATATTGATACGCCGTCAGGTTACAACGAGCCGCATAAATTCTGTCGCATGCCTGGAAAATAACCATTTAATGAAAAATAAACATTGAAAATATCTTTATTATAAATAAATTACCCTGTTTCTTGGATTGTAGTGAAGCCCTCTGGGGCATGATTGTAAGATTAGCATTCCATTATCGCACTTATAAAAATCAGAGCAGCTATCCGGTGACGGAAATAAAACAGCGTAGGATTTTTCATTCTGAATTTCAGGACAAATCATTAATCCCGAAACAATGCTTACTCCAAAAATGGCAATGCCATTGCAAATAAGACTCGCAATTATTTTCATTTTTATAAACTATTTTGCAGTATCAAAATCACAACAAGTAATGAAAGAATTTCATTGAGAAAAAAATGTTTTTATATAAAAAGAACTACTTGTGAAATATTAAATCAAATCACTGCCAGCCACTTCAACAAAATAAAAGATAAATTTGATGAGATCGATGTTGGATGTGTGTAAAAATGATGTTGATTATAAGTGTTTATTAATTGCGTTTGATGAAAGTTAATACATTTTCATATCGCTATCGCTTCCGAAGTATTATTTGTCAGAACAGTCCTTGTTAACTTGTTTAAGAGGCTCAAAGGCCTACCTTCCGATATCAATACATCTATATCAATTTAGAAACACTCGAAAATACAAGTGTATGACTATCGATTCAAAAGCCAATTAATTGGAAACGATGCTTGAGGGTAAAGAATCTTGGAATCATCACTTTGTGCAAGTGTAGAATATTAATAGAGTCGTTTTACAACCGACAAATAAGGCAATGAAAGGCGCAATGAGAATTACTAATGATAATTGATATGAATTCAATATCACGATGACGTCGGTTTCAATTGCAAAATTATCGTAAAATATGGAATGTTTTAATTGCTTAGTTGTGATACTAAGTTATTCAAAAATATTGTTTGTTTGTGTTAACTTATTTTATTACATTAAATACTAACGCTAAGTTAAGAAACAATACTAACTAGGTAAATAATTATGTAATACATTAAAATGGGTGAAGAGCAACAACAGAGTTCCAACTGGATTTAGGAAGAATAGCTCTTTTGTGGAAAAGAGGAAAAAAGAAAGCTTATGCATTTAGCAGGAGATATAATTGTTATGCAACAAATAATAAGTCGGCTCGAAGAATACAATGGGAACATAAAAGAATAATTACAAGTCACAAATATCTGGAATTTCTTTTAATTTCTGAGATACGAGTATGTCCAAATATCTATGAAGATAGGCAACCAATTATGGTTTGAAAAAAATAATAGTGGCTCCAGACATGGTCTGCATTGGGATGAAAGAGCTTGTTTAAGAGAAGAATGGACCTTTTAATATCTTAACCTCTTGAAAAGTCTTAGACATGAAGTTAATCAAAGCTATATATATATACCAAATGAGAGCAGTATACGCATCGGCTATAATTTATTGCAAACGGCATTGGATTTCTTAAGTTATTCTGTCGAACATAAAAGTAAACTGGATCAACTTAAATTTCCAACAATAAGGCAAAACTGCAAATATTTTTTGATTAGTGATTAGTTAGCGACGGTCTTCCTTTTAGTTGTACTCTATCAAAATAATGAGGCAAACTTACTCCATGTAACTTTGAGAGAACACGTAGATTAAAACTTAGGACTCTACTTCCTACTCCTTAAAGTCTATGAATGAGTCGAGTAATAACATTTTATAACCGGTAATTCAAAGACTGAAACCGCAGTCAATGCTGAGGATATGGAAGGACCACTTCTGCAGACTGTATAACGGCGACGACAAACTGAATTCCGCTGTCAGGCAGGATGATCCATTCAACATAGACGACGAAAGCCAACAATCCCGTTCTCCCGACTTAGACGCAGTAAATATTGCCATATCTAAGCTGAAGTCTAATAAAGCCGCTGGAGCGGATGGCTTGAATGCCGAGCTCTTTAAAGCAGCTGGAGATAAGTTGGTTAGGAGCATGCACCAACTTATCTGTAAAATATGGTCGGAAGAAAGCATGCCCGATGAATGGAACCTCAGTATTGTTTGCCCGATTCTGAAAAAAGGAGCCTCTCTAAACTGCACCAACTATAGAGGAATCAGTCTACTTAACATCGCCTATAAAATCTTCTCTGCCGTAATATGTGAAAGCCCATAGTCAACAACGTGATAGGTCCTTATCAGTGTGGTTTTAGACCAGGAAAGTCCACAGTTGATCAAATATTCACATTACCGCGGATCCTAGAAAAAACCCAAGAACACCAAATCGACACCCACCATCTTTTCATCGATTTCAAGGCCGCATATGACAGCATCTACAAGGACGAGCTGTATAGAGCCATTTCTAGTTTCGGCATCCCTGCCAAACTCGTCCGTTTGTGCAGGATGACCATGGAGAATTCACGCTGCTCTATAAAGGTTGGAAACAACTTAACAGAACCTTTCGATGTCAGAAAAGGGTTTAGACAAGGTGATGCGCTGTCATGTGAATTTTTTAACATCGTGCTTGAAAGAATTGTGCAGAGCTCACGCGTCAACACTAGAGGCACTATCTTTCAAAAGTCTGTCCAATTACTAGCATATGCTGATGATTTGACATAATCGGAAGAACTCAGCGTGATGTCAATAGGGAAGTGAGTATTGAGGCAGAGGCGGCCAAATGGGTAAAACGGTTAATGAGAGCAAAACAAAGTACATGCTGTCGTCAAGAAAGGACATACAACACCGACGTCTTGGTCAAAACGTCACCATCGACAGACGTAACTTTAAGGTAGTCAAGGACTTCGTCTACCTAGGCTCCGCTGTAGACGCAGAAAACAACACCACAACACAATTTAAGTAATGAGCATTACAAACAACAAACTCAAGCAGTTTTTTGATATCAGGCAATTTAGCTTTAGGACTATGGTTACCGAAAAGATGCTTGAAACCCTTTTTGTGGGTTGGTTTGAGAAACGAATAATTCAATTAAATAGGAAAACAAAAACATTTAAATGACTTATAAAATAGGCTAAAAATGGATATGAAAGATGCTTAGAACAATTTTTAAGCCTAAATGATGTCATGCCATTAGGACTAAAATATATTGTTAAAAATTTTGAAAAGTATAGAAGATTCAGAAGTTCGTAGAATTATGTTAGTAAAGTGGAAAATAAAACAGTATTTGTAATAAATTTTGGGCTATGATTAGTTTGTAAAGAGTCTTAATAGGAACTTTAAAAAAAACAGCAAACGTATTAAACAGCGCCTTGGCGTTGTGACTTTTTACATGTTAATTTTCGTTAACAGTCAATATACCTCCGAAAATTTCGTAGATTAACTCTAAATTCACGTTCAGTATTTGCAGTATTTAAATTCACGTTCAGTATTTGCAACAAACTTTTCATTAAAGAAATTTGAATGTTTAATATCGTCATACAATTCCAGTAAGATTGGTTTAAGAAACCTAAGACTCTTATCTGTTCAACATCATGACCAGTCACTGAGAATCATCGACCGATTACGCCGCCAGACCCAAAAATTTTTTATACAAATTTATTTTCATTATAAAGTTTGGACGCTTGCATGAAAACTGAAAAACAGTTTCATGTTAATGACTGTCTGGGAAGATTGAGAGCATGCAATTGTTTTGAACCTTCTTTTTCGACCATTTTAGGCTTATATCGGAGAGAACTTGAGTATTGATGGTTCTTTATTCGCCCAAAGTTTAATGATTATGCAAATTAACGGAGTCTCTTGTGTAGTTTAACAGATACAAACAAAAGTTGTCAAATAACATGATTTTGGTGACCAAATAACATCCGCAAAATTCAGTGACCTGGGAAACTTCTTACACTACAAAAATCCGATTAATGGTCATGTTGTATGTTTTATTGCAACGTCTTCTTAAAACACATATTTTCCAAGTCATAATCTCCAACAAACGATCAAGAGTGAGGTGAACTATAAATTAATTTTGCGAATTCCGGGAAATCGAAAAATTCGAACCATCAGCGACATTTCAATGCAGCAGCAATTGTTTGTCAGTATGACTTCAGGGATGTTCCTATTTCCTTTCCAAGAAATGACTGCTTGAATAGTAATAGCCGACTATCACGACCATAACAACCATCGCGTAGTGCGCGAAAAGTGGCTACGTCCAATTCGCCACGTTTGTAGTAAGTTTAAATTATTTTAACACGTTCTTTGATTGTTTAAGCATTCATAATCGTAATAAAGATGTTTAGGGTAGTTATAACTTTAATATATGAAAATTGTTTATACAAAAATGTAAAACAATAATAAATGTTTCTTTTCATCAAACTGATTTGTCCTGCAATGTTTAGTTTAACCTCAAAGCATACAATGAATATTTTATTTATATTCATATAATTTGTAAGTGTTTATCGCCTACAATATAAATTCTTTTATCACTACATTTTTCTGTTGCTCCTGCTACTCAACCATTTATACCAATAGTATATCCATTTTTAGCCGGAAGTTAAATATGTTAGACGAAAGAGGTAGTAAAATTTAATGTTGATCGATTAGTAAGGGATAAGGTTAGTGTAAGTAAAGGGAGCGCCATCGCACCGAAACTTTTAGAGGGTGTTGAATTTAATCAAATGCCTGAAATTCAATCTTAACAAACTAATACAATTTTTCTAAATACATACACTTCCCACCTGTGCCGTAAATTTTTTTCCTATCTGAATTAAAAAAAAAGACTGAGATGCGACCATCGTTTTGTCGTGCAAATACAGACTGTATTTTTCTAAGAAAATGTATCACAGAATAAAATCATTTTGATTTTCAGTTGTTCACGAGATATCGAGAACCGAACATTAATGTTTACCAATTTTGCGTATTATTTTTCTAGATTTTAATTTTTATGACAAAAAACTGACTGTCCGATTTTTATAAAAAAGTATGAAAAACAATATTTTTTACAAGATGAAATAAACTTAACGCCAATCACTTAAATTAAAAAAAAATATTTGTATCGAAAGTAAATTTTTAATAAGTATTGTATTGTTTTATTTATTTTTAATTTTACCGAATGCTAAAAACAATATTTCTTGTAACATTTAATTAGTTTGAAGCGATAATCTCAAATTTTTGAAAAGATATTTGCGTCGAAAATCAGTTTTTACCAACTTTAAACTTCGGAAGTACGAACGTCCAGTTTTATTTTCAATTTTTTCTTTTACGAACCCATTACTTCTCATTGTATTTAGACTATTTAAAAAGTAAAAACTATAGTTGATCTTTTAAAGCCTATTTACTTCACACATGCATAAGTGTCACATGCGTACATTAAAACACATAAAATCAATTTCAATTCATATCTAAATGGGTCAAAAACATGTTCATCAAGTTGTGAACATTTTTACGATCCCGTTTATAGAAGTTTGTTCTTGTTAATACATTGAAGAAAAAATAGGTTCTATGCCGTTATATATGTACTTTGCTTTCTTATATTACTTACCATACATATGCAATAGATTCCAAGGCCATAGATTTATGTTTCGCGATAAAAAGATAAAAATTATATGAGTTTCCATCAATGCGTGTATGGGTATATGTTTATAGTAATTGGACAACATAAAAACTAAAGGCGAAATGTAAGAAAGTTCACAGATTAGCTCTGATATAGGCCGTTGCTTTTGTGGGCGTTTTTTTTGTTTGTGTTGGGGTTATTTTAATGAAGAAAAAACAAAGGGTATTTACACAAAATTTTATTTAAGATCAAACAACGAAAAAGGAAAAAAAGCAAAACAATTTTCGGATTAAATTGTGATTGATGTTGACTTATCGGCCCGGACCCGTTTTTATTTTGTTTGGGTTAGTATTTAAGACATAAATTGTAGCAAATTAAAGCATTTTAACTGACAAGAATAATTTATTTTGAGGACTTATTTGATGAGATTTTATATGTAAAAAAATTGAAAATTTGATATTTTTCTTTAATTTGTTTTACATAATTTGGATAGATTTGGAAAGAAAGTGGCATATTTCCAATACCAATATTTTCGAATCCAATTGATAATTTACTTTAAAAAATAATGAAACAAAAACTCCTTCTAAAAATGTAACTTTTTGGAAAAACTTTTGACAACTTTTTGTAAACTTTTCAGAAAAATAAAACTGATGGTTTCTTTTGTTTTTAAATATAATTAACTTTGCAAAATGCTTCTTAAAATTTAAAAAAAAAATTTAATTAATTATGACTTAAATTTTCTTGGAATTATTTAAGTATTCAAATATCAAATAGTATTGTTAACTATCTGTAAGATAAAAAAAAAAGATTGACATCTTTTTTTAAAAAGGAATTTAAAACAATTTAAATGCCATTTTATTTCTCGTTAAAACGATGTTTTAAAGTTAATTTTGTGTTTATCAATTTTTTTAATTTGCGTTTAAAAAGTAATTTAAGTATGCAGTTATTAAGAGATTATTTAAATACATTTTGAATTTAAATTTCGTAAAAAATATGATGATCCATTTTCGAGTTACGAATATTAAAGGAAAAATGTTTTATTAATTTTACATAGGAAGTTATTGTAATCGGTCCCATTTGTTAAATTTAAAATTTCGCGAAGTTTTTTTCGTCGTCCATAGGTCAAAAACCAGTAGAAGTATCGACTTAAAACGAATTTGATTATACAGGTGCAGAAAGATACAGAAAGGACTCTCAAAAAATTTAGTGATTGGTTTTTTATCATAGCAATTTAAAAAAAGTTTTGGTTAACGCAAAATGTATAAAGAACAAATAACGCTATAGACTTGAATTACATTTTAAATTGTATTTAATACAAAACAAGTATAGTTTAGTAAAAAATCCAATGAACTCTGGTTTTTATAAATCAAAAAACTAAAAAAAAAATTCAATGAATTCCTGCAACAAAAAATCAAAACTTTGGTAGAGCCAGTGGAGGATGTTTATTTGGATTCAGTAAGAGTATAGAATCTATGCATCAACAACACTTCGTAATTTGTATAGAACTACAATTCTGCGCGGAACTTTTCTCGGAACTACCGTCAACTTCGTGCCTTGCTACCTAAATTGCAACCATTGGAATAGTGATTTTAATAGGTTAACAAATTTTTTTGACGAGCTTAGGTCGGAAAACTTTATATTATTAGGTGATCTCAATGTCAGAACGGGCACAATAGGTTCTTTAGACATCCAAGCAATATTCCAGCAGCCAATTACTGATTCATGATGTTGAAAAGATTCCACAACCGATAGAAACTGCAACACATTTCTTCAGTTCTTAGAAGATATTGGGGCTCTTATTCTTAATGGCAGAAGCTTTGGTGACAAAAATGGATAGTTTACTTTTGTTTTAAGCAGAGAATCATCTGTAAAAGACTACCGCTGTCCATCTTACAACAAGAAATTCTCCAATGCAAATGCTACCTAGGGTGAAGTGGGTTGATAACAAACGTTTGGATTTTATACTTAAACTCAATGCAGCCGTAGCAACGAATATCTACTAGTCGTGAGGAAAGTATTGAAACAAGATGTGACACAATAAAAAGTTGTATACACGAAGCAAACGGAACGCCAAACACTCACAATATAAGATTCGAAAAAATGAAACCTTGGTTCGACTTACATTGTCATATTGCTAGGAGAGATTCACTAAAAGCACTGATAATGTTTAAAAAAGACAACCTGGAAGTAAGCAGATTAAAATATGCTGATACAAACAAAAAAATACAAAACCCAGTTAAAAGCAAAACAATGTGAATATTACCAAAACATCTCACGTCAACTTGCATCTGTAACCTTCTAAAAAGAATGGTGGAGAATCGCTAGAGAAATTCGTGGAGAATCAAAAAAAAACGGCATAGAAATATGTGCAGATGTGCTCATGAACCACTTCTATGGCACATTGAATTTAGCCTCAACACAATTTGCGATGCCTTTACTTACTTTTAAACCATTAATCAACAAAAGCTAGATAATCAAATAGAACTGGATAAAGTTATCTTAGCGATAGAAACATCAAAGGATAACAAAGCACCCGGTATTGATGATATTCCAAACGAGTTTTACAAAAACTGTAGTACTACATTTATAGAAGAGATTCACATTCTACTCAGAGATATATTTGATACTGAAACTATACCATCATCCTTCAAGAAATCAATTATCTTCCCTCTTTACAAAAAAAGTGATGCAAGTCTTCCTTCAAATTACCGAGGGCTTTCCTTTCTCGACACACTATACAAAACATTTACAACAATTTTGCTAAATAGACCTACTAGTTGGATTGAAGAAAACCAAATCCTTAATGAATACCAGGCAGCATACATAAGTCAGTATAGTACAGTTGACCAAGTTTACAATCTATCCTGCATCATTCAGCTTCAACTGAGTCAGATAAAAAAGCTTTATGCTTTATGTCAGCAGCTTTTGACAACATTAATAGAAATGCACTATTTTATAAATTGCAAAATCTTAGTATCTCAACAAAAATGGTTTCCGTTTTAAGATCCCTATACAGGGACATGTCAGCAACAGTTTGGAATATAAAGAGTACAAGAAGCTTCTTCGAGACCACCAAAGGAGTCAAGCAAGGATGTGTACTGAGTGCCTTATTGTTCATCTTATTTCTTGCGGACCTTTACTGCGAGCTCCCAACTGGTTTCATCGTGAACAATTTGGAAATAAACGTCCTGTTATACGCGGATGACATAGTTTTCCTCTCTGATAAACCTTATATCCTGCAAACGATTATCGACAGCTTCAGCAGGTACTGCAGTAAGTGAAACTTAGATGTCAACCTTAATAAGTCGGAAATTGTAATTTTTAGGAACGGAGGCAGAAGGGCGGCAGCTGAAAAATAGTACTTTAACGGTGGGGAGATAAAAATATCAAACTATTATAAACTTCTCGGTGGTATCCTATTTTATAACATGTCATGGTCTGAACACCTATCAAAACGTCTCGCTGCATCAAAAAACTCGTTAAACTCGACATTCTCTAAATATTTATGTGCGAAATAAATACGTTGCCCACTCTGCTTAATATAAAGTACATGATGCAGCCACAAAATCAATAATGCACTATTGAGCGAAGGTTTGGGGATGCAAAGAGTACGACCAAATTGAAAAACTTCAACGTTTCTTCGTAAAGAGATGCTTTGGATTGCCAGACAATACTCCGAACTGCACGATTCATATTGAAACCGGTCTACCAAAGGCATTCCTATCAACATTAAAAGTTCACCTAGCTTACATAAGAAAAGTAAAGTCTTCCACGAATTTTATCTGAAATTATGATTCCGAATAATTTTTATTGGACCCAAGAATGGTCATGCCTTTTCCAAGAAATTCAAATAGATTTCCGTTTCGAAGCTCCATGCTTAAAATGGAACCGTATGCATAAAATACAGCTAACAAAGCTTTCCGAAAAAATGTGGGTTGAGTCTACAGGAAAGGAATATTGCAACCTTCTCTATTCTAAAGTCCCAAACTACTTTGAAGATAACAACCCCCGTGACATGATAAACCTTATCTTCAAAGCAAGATGTGGTATTCTTACCTTAAACGCAAGAGCTTTTCGTAATGATACTGTAGGCATATGCAATATGGATACTACAGAAAAAACGTATCACTTCGTTGGTGTTTGTCCCATTTTTAAAGGATAATGCAAAAAAATGCGAAAATGAAAAAATTTTGTTTTCAACATTCGATAAAATTTTGAGAAAAATCAAACTTACAGTTTTCTTACAAAAAAAACTAAACTAAAACTTTGGAAAAATTTACTTTCGACTGAAAAATCTTTTAAAAAATTAAAAATATTAGCTTCAATCTCATTTTATATCAAAATAAAATAAAATCTACAAAAATTAGTACACAAATTTGGTAAAAAACGATGCTCAGTTCTCGATATCTCGTGAACAATAGAAGGAATTGACTTCAAATTAATTTCGTTCATCCAATTTGTATTTGTCTATACCAGAAATGAAAACTTTTAAGAAATGCCACTAAAATTGGTAAAAATTGTTCTTCGATTAAAAATCTCGTTAACAAAAACGTTATTCTAATTTTTTTTAGGAATAATTCAACTGACAACTTTTTTAACAAATCACGAAATCCTACAAACTTTTAAGCAACACAAATCGACAGACGGGATGGGATGTTATCAATGTGGGTCGCATCCCAATCTCTATTGTTTTTTAATTAAAAATAAAAAACATGATATTTTGTATCATTAAATATTATTACCACAGCTTAAGAACTTGTGAAAAATATTATTGAAATCGTTTGATTAGTTGATAAAAACTTGATAAAACTTAGAAACAAAATAGCAGTTATATAGGGGTAGCCTTCTGAAGCAATACAAAAATATAATTGAAGTTAAGAAAAAAAATGTTGAGGAACATTTCATAAAAATCTACTGGTTTATTTTTGAAAACATTAGTATTGTCGAGTTTTTACCAAAACACCTAATGAAATTGTCTAATTGAAATTTCTTACGAATGCAGTACTGTACATTCTTTTTAAAGTTCTTGTAATGACGAATTTTGTAAAAAAATATTTAAAGGGACACTTATGGGACGTTATCATTATGGGTCGTATGTATGTTGATTTTGCTTAGGCCCTTAGACCTTTAGGGTCGTGTTTGATCCCTAGCGGGAAAAAGACTCTCAGTTATTTCGACGCTTTGATTGAGCTTTTTTCAGCTCTTCCAAAATCACAAGGATTCTTCCTCGACTTCTCTGTCTCCCATTTCTTATGCCTTCTTGAGTGAGTGAATTCCAGTGCACTCCCTCCTCTTTCTTCCCTTTCCTTTCTTTTCGAAGCGTGCCACTTACAAATTTGTATAATAGTATCAGTGGAATTCTGACCCATTATAAAATGGGTGCTTATTTTGGAAATGGTAACACTAAGCTCATGTCTGATTTGACAGATGATTCCGCTGAACTGATATGGTTGTGTATACACTTGAACAACACTGGGAACAACGCTTAGAGAAGATACCGATTTTTTTCAAGAAAATCGTATTTTCAGATAAAGCTTATTTTGATCTTGGCAGGTATCTTAATAAGCAAAATTGTTGCATTTGGGGCACATAAAACCCGCACGCCAACAATGAAAAGCCGATACACCCAAAACGAGTCACTGTTTGGTGCGGATTGTTGTCCAGACGCATAATTGGGCCATTTTTCTTCCAACATGAGCAAGGAGTGTCCGTTACAGTCAATGGCTATCGTTATCGGTCTGTAGTTGAACGAATTTTTGTTCACAAAAATTGAAGAGGAGGATATTGGCAACATTTGGTTTCAACAAGACGGCACCACACAGCCGAAGGTATTCTCGATGTTTGTATAGCATTTTTAACAAAAAAAAAGAGTTATTTGGCGGACCCAATAAGTTCTTCATTGGATTTCCGATTTCTTGGTAATCGTTGCTGCTGTTTTTCGGGTGCTACAACCATATAAAAGTACTGATTCAACGTATGACGTATGAGGGGAACAGTCGTATTTTTGTCTTTAAGCTGAGAAAGTTGTTTTTTCAACTATTGGATAACATCTTGAATGCAGCCTTAAATTTCCTTATACATATAGCCATATCTTGTTCGGTTAAACCTTCATTAAATACAACATTTTCAAGATGCTTCAAATTCTACTTTTTCAGCTGATTGTTGAGCAATGTTTATCAGTGAGGACGAATTTGATGTTTTTGAGGCTAAACATCATAGTTTTTCAATTGTTTATTTTTAGCCCCACGATTTCTGCTTCTCTCCCCAACCTTGTTGCCATTTGATGGAAATCTATTATCCTACGAGATAACAAGTAAACATCCTCTGCGTAATATGATGCGTCAGGTATGTTGCCAGGATCCATGTTATTTCTCATTTCTGTCAAAGCTGCTACAGAACATCCCTCACATCACCAATTAAATCTGAATTTGTCACCAATATAGCACTTTCTGACTCCACCTTAGACTTCAAACTCTTGTGACAAGTTACCTCTGTGCAAGACGTTACATTAGTACCCATCATAAGTCGCCTTGTAATAGAGATGAGCTTATCCTGATTACCCCTCTTCCACAAAGCAAACCAAATAAACTATCAAAATCTATGAACAGGACTTAAAGTGATTACAATCGGTATTTAACGCACACTGCTTGATAACGATCAGCAACATATTGATGTAATTAATGCAGGAGGATCTAGTGCGGAATTGTGATTGTTGAGAGCCCGAGACTCCTAGTGTCGTCTTAGTATCTCTTTTTTTCTCGCCATTTGTTTTATTCATTGATCGTCCGAAAAAATGTGTGTCATCTTATATGAACAAAAATCGGTCTTTGTTTTTCTCAACGGACGACCAAAAAACTCTTAATTCGATCCTAAGTACACGGAGATGATGGTTAAAATAATTAAACAATCTTAAATAGAGAACATATTTCGTACGACTTTCAACAAATATGTGAAAAAAATTGAAACAAGGTTTCTCCAGGGTACTAAACAAAGACTATATATAACTTCATTGCTGCTCCGTAAAAACCGTATTGATACTGCAGTGAAAATGAAAAAGTTCATTTCACGAATCGTAGAAGCATAGAGACACGTCTTGCCTAGCATCAAGTATTGCTAAGAGGTGTTCTCTTACGCTTTTAATACAGTCTTTTCTGATTCTTGATAATTAAGCAAATTACATTTTATTTGTCTGCAAAATATCAATAGGTTTCAGTTCTTTTTACAATATTTATGTACACATGTATCTACTTTTTTTAAATTACGGTGCACAAACAAAATATATAAATGAGTACATATAGGTCATTTATTTGGCTTAAGATTCACCGAAATTATTTCTTAAACAAACCACTTATCTTAAACAAACAGAATATCCAACGATGTGTGCATAGGTGGTTTACAAAATTGGATAAATTGGTTACATTTTGTAGATGATGACCACACACAAAAAGTCACAAAATTATTTCTCAATATTTTATCCAAGCCCAAGAAGTTAATATAAACGAGCAAAGGAGTGTGTGGTCTTATATTAAGTAGAAGTCATACCTATAGAAGAAAAAATCCTTTCTTATCCATTTTCACACACCCAAATCGTAAACTTATACCCTTCCATAAAGTACAATGTACATTAGCATGATATGCGGGATTAAACGCATTTCTTTCTATTTTGTTTTCGGTTAAAATATTATAACACCCGTGTACTCGCATCACATTGAGGATAATATTTCCTCCCCCTAATAACTCTATATACGTATGTATATGCCCATAACCACCCCTCGCACCCATTCTACTAATTCTAAAGGATGAAGTGTAATACAAACAAAGTAAGTAAGTATATAAATATACATCTTCAATTTTCTGGAAAACTTTCATTAGCATAAATTTACAATGATGACTGTCGTTCCACCACCACCACCGCCACCATAACCCCAATTTAACTCTGTATTCAGTTCAATTTGGTTTGGTTCGACTCCTTTTTCCTTAAACTTTATTCTTATAACCCGAAGTAGGCCAAAATCCCAATCCTAATACCAATCCCAAACCAACCCTTTGCTATCATATTATGGGATGTTGAGATGATGTTCCAGGGTGAAGAAAAATAATGTAGGTATATTATTTTGATTTCGTGTATAGTTTGAGCAAAGAATACACAGATCTGCATTGTAGGCAAATCAGATATAAACCAAAAAAAAAAGAACAGAAAAAAGGTTAGGAAAAGTAGTATAAAACCGATAAAGACAAATGCTGCCGTTCGTTGTCCCTTCACCAGTTCATAACTTCATCCCTTCTTTTCTTTTATATCAAGGCAAAAACTAAGCTTTGAAGACGGCAGCACTGAGATAGACATAGACAACAGAAATGGCAACGGCAATGGCATCACATACAAACAGGAAACCATCCATACCTTATATAATAGAAAAGTAAAATAAAATAAAGAAACTTCCGTTCTTTAAATTCTATTTCACTGTGATAAAAAGAGAGAAAAAAAAAACAAAACTACGATTGTCGACCTTTGCTATAGCATTGCTGTCAGTTTGTCCTGCAGTCTTCAGAGAGTTCGGTACCTAGTGTCAGCTCAGCAAGCCTTATACCGAGATGTATATCTCTACAAGTTCACCTACCTCCTTTTTTTTAGCTTCAATTGAAACATAAAAAAGACTAACCCATCTGTGTATAGTACGAGTATTTTTGTTTTGATTTCTTTATCGTCCTGATGATAAAAAAGGTCTTCATTTTGTTCGGCAGCAGGATAATAGTTATTTATTGAGATAGCTATGATGTAATGAAAATAAAGAGTATCAAAAAAGCATTTTGTTGTTTTTGTCGATTTTGGTGCATATTCATATAGGAATTTATTTCCTTTGCATATAGCATATAAAATAATCTAATAAGATCTTATAGGACTCAATCGTGTAACAAAGCTTTTTCTTGTTTATTTTTCTTGGTTTTTGGTAAAAGATTATTTCCAATAAGTGAATCAGTTTCATATGAATTTCAATCATTGACTAATTATGTGAATTGAATCTAGGCTTAGCTTTTAAGAAATCATTGTTAAACATTATTATGACTACATACCTCTACGGTTAAAATGTTTTAAACTGAAATTTTGTATTACTTGTAAAATACAGAAATATTAGCAACTTCATTGAATGCAAGGAATAATACACATAATATAAAAACACACAACTTAAGTTGGGTTAGGTAAATGGGCTGGCGATTGATTTAGTTATCGAATCACTTAGATAAATGTCCCTTGTGAAAAAACCTGAAAGTTTTATTAATTAACTGAAAAGTGAGTGTATGATTCTATCTGTTGTCATTTTTTAGACATTTAGAGGCTTTAGAAAAAGCGATAAACAGCGACAAACTAAATAAAATCTAAAGTTTAGCTTGTCTATGTATAAGCGGATCGCACACATACTCTACCTAACACCTCTTGATATATTAAGCAAACAAATAGCTGCAAGCTCTGCTATTCGCCTCAAAGCTTCGGGGCAGTGGATTAACAATACCGCTCTGTAATTCTTAAGTATTTACAGCATCGCCTAACAGCAATTCGACAGAATCTTCAAGATTTCTAAAAGCAAATCTCTTTGCTAGGCAGTTCACCGCCAATTCAACTCTGCCAGTGAGTGTTATGACTCCTCCTTGAGCGAGTTAATGATTCTATGGGGCAAATCCTTTTTCGCACTCGTACTGTAGCGAGAGTCCTAAAAGATGTTAACATACACAAATCTGCTGGTCCTGATGGTATCCCCGCTATTGTTCTCAAGAGGTGTTCTTCATCGCTGGCAAAACCACTGCGTAAGCTTTTTCATCTGCCCTGCTCCTCAGGTCTCGAACCGAGCGGATGGAAAACCGAATTTGCCCAGCCTATTCCCAAAAAAGGCAAATCTTCCTCACCGTCTAATTATCAACCGATTGCACTTACGTCCCTTCTTTCCAAGGTCATGGAAACGCTGATTAATTATCAGCTCAAGAAATATCTTGAAGAACGGAAGCTTCTTAATGACCGACAGTATGGCTTTCGTAGCAATAGGTCCACTGGTGATCTAATGGTTCATCTCACCGAACAGTGGAACAAATCTTTACATAGTTTTGGAGAAAGTAAGATTATTGCACTAGATATTTCAAAAGCATTTGATAGGGTTTGGCATCAGGCTCTCTTATCGAAAATGCGTGCTTTCGGTTTGCATGAATCCCTCCTTCATTGGATTAGTAATTACCTTTCGATTCGTTCAATACAAGTTGTATTAGATGGATTCAAGTCTGAAAACCACAAAATAAATGCTGGTGTGCCACAGGGCTCTGTTCTATCTCCAACACTCTTTTTCATTTTTATTAATGATCTCCTGTATGCAACATCTAATCCAATACATTGTTTCGCTGACGATAGTGCTCTTAGCTTTTCATATTCGTTTTCAGATTCACACCCCTCTTCTTCGGATGTGGAACTGCAACGACAAAATATGATAAGCTCATTAAATTCCGACCTAAACAGCATTGTACAATGGGGAATAAGAAACCGCGTAGAATTTAATGCTTCGAAAACGCAATGCTGTCTTGTATCGTTAAAGCGAAATATACCCCCCTGCCATTATCCATAAATGGCACTTGCATAGAGGAAACTGAACATCTCGATATTCTCGGTATGTGTATCACCAACCATCTTTTGTGGAACGATCACATACGCGATGTCGGCAAAAATGCCGCAAGATGTTTGGGTTTTCTATGGCGATGCAAGAAGTTTTTCTCCCCCTCTGATCTGGCTGTTATTTACAAGACTTATATACGTCCAAAGCTTGAGTATAACTCCCATATCTGGGCTGGTGCTCCTGCAACTTACTTAAGCCTCTTGGATAGTATTAAACGTAGAGCATTTAAACGGTGTTTTTTTAAGAGCTTGAGAACTTTTTTTTTAAAAAAAACGCATACAATTTGCAAAATCTCATCGATTCTTTATTTGAAACGTTCGATTGGTCCATGACATTTTATTTTTGAAGATAATTTCATTTAAATGTTGACCGCTGCTGCGTCTTAGGTGGTCCATTCGGAAAGTCCAATTTTGGGTAACTTTTTCGAGCATTTCGGCCGGAATAGCCCGAATTTCTTCGGAAATGTTGTCTTCCAAAGCTGGAATAGTTGCTGGCTTATTTGTGTAGACTTTAGACTTGACGTAGCCCCACAAAAAATAGTCTAAAGGCGTCAAATCGCATGATCTTGGTGGCCAACTTACCGGTCCATTCCTTGAGATGAATTGTTCTCCGAAGTTTTCCCTCAAAATGGCCATAGAATCGTGAGCTGTGTGGCATGTAGCGCCATCTTGTTGAAACCACATGTCAACCAAGTTCAGTTCTTCCATTTTTGGCAACAAAAAGTTTGTTAGCATTGAACGATAGCGATCGCCATTCACCGTAACGTTGCGTCCAACAGCATCTTTGAAAAAATACGGTCCCATGATTCCACCAGCGTACAAACCACACCAAACAGTGCATTTTTCGGGATGCATGGGCAGTTCTTGAACGGCTTCTGGTTGCTCTTCACTCCAAATGCGGCAATTTTGCTTATTTACGTAGCCATTCAACCAGAAATGAGCCTCATCGCTGAACAAAATTAGTCGATAAACACATTTCGAACCGAACACTGATTTTGGTAATAAAATTCAATGGTTTGCAAGCGTTGCTCGTTAGTAAGTCTATTCATGATGAAATGTCAAAGCATACTGAGCATCTTTCTCTTTGACACCATGTCTGAAATCCCGCGTGATCTGTCAAATACTAATGCATGAAAATCCTAACCTCAAAAAAATCACCCTTTAGATTGATTGGTGATTTTACCATCATAAGATAATTTACGTCACTTGAACATCGTTTCTTGTCCCACCCTGTTTTACCGTTATTTAAATGATTTATGCTCTAGAAAAATAGCCAGCTGCATTCATCCCCTTTAACAGTTCAGCCGTAATACTCGCTCTTCTAGGAATGCTTATCAATATACCATCGAGCCCATCTTCGGTCGGACTGTCGAGTACAGAGATTCGTTCTTTAGCCGTACTATGCGAATGTGGAATGCCTTGCCACACTCTGTCTTTCCCAGCTATTGCTATATTCAGGAATTCTAAACCAATGTGCACCAACATCTCCTTTCAAACCCTCTCTCCCTTTCCTAGTGCTCACACTGTGTCTACATAATAAGGGTAATATATCCCCTTGAGTGTGCGCTTATTATAAAAAACAAAACTTCCAGATCTTTCAGAGAGGATTGGAAATTGATGGAAGTCAGTCACTATTGTAAAGATGGATCAAAAATAAAAGAAGGGGTTGGTGGAGGTGTTTTCTCTGAATTACTGAAATTAAGTCTTTCATTCCTCTTGTCCTGTCTTAAAGAAAACGTGATATCAACATCAGACCGCTATCAAATCTCTGGACTCTGTCTCTACAAACTCTATAATAGTCCATAACTGTCAATCATCTGTTATGGAGATGGCACAACAGTTTAATATAAATCTTCAGCTGTCATGTCTGGCGATCAAGGTGCTTGCTTTCTCTTAGCAGATCGCATTAAGCTCGATAATCGTTGCCGTTACCGGAAAGGAAATAGGAAAGCACGCCACGCAGCTCGGCGTATTCTCAATTGACTTTTGCAGAAGCTGTATGGATGAGGAAAAAGTTCTTCACCTCCTCTGTGCATGTCCTGCTCTATAGCTCAAATATTCAAAAATTACCTAGGAGAATTCATCTATAACAATCGAAACGATTTCCATCACAATGGATATTACAATTGAATTGGCCAATGTGTGTTCTACTCCATCACGGACAGCCACTTT
Organism: Eupeodes corollae; assembly: GCF_945859685.1. Classification (NCBI taxonomy): domain Eukaryota; kingdom Metazoa; phylum Arthropoda; class Insecta; order Diptera; family Syrphidae; genus Eupeodes; species Eupeodes corollae. The sequence goes on along the minus strand of NC_079147.1, from coordinate 148,502,020 downwards.
AAGCTAACCTTACCTAACCTAGAGGCTTGAAGTAGACTATGCAAAAAATATTTTCCTAAGAATTTGTACCTTATGTAGCACACTGCTGGTCATTGGCATGGGAAGTGAGTAGTGTCCCCGTACTCTTTCTCATCTTACCGCGTTTCCATATATCTTCGACAACAAGCTTCATTCTTTTTCTGTGGTAGACCAACAGGTTGTGGCGTGTTATTCTGCTCACTTATAATTGTAGAGATTTTTTTTAGAGGTGCGTAATCGAGCAGAATCTTATTTTGACAAATTTGGGTCATAATTTCAGGTATGTTGTTCACTGGTTTACTGGAGTATTTTGTTACCAAACACCTCCTTAAATTTACACGATAGGGTTCTTCAATTTGAATCTTTATTGAATTAATCCAGGGCTATACTTTGTTTACCGGTCATCAGCTCTCTCATTCCCATGCTAATGTTATGAAGTGAGATAGGAACCGTTTGTTCCTGGCGACAGTAGTTTACAAGCTTCGATTTGGTGATGAAAATGGTAATATCAGTGCCATCGCTAAGATCTGTTTTTCAGCGTTTGTTCTTGGCAGTACTTCGGGCTGGAAGATACTTACTTACTTACTTACGGTGGCACTACAGTCCGGGGTGGACTTGGGCCTCAACCACCATGCGTCTCCAGCCAGCTCGGTCCCTAGCTAGATGTCTCCAGATTCGCACGCCAAGTTGGTTGAGGTCCTCTCCCAATTAGGTGCGCCACCTGAGTCGCGGTCTTCCTTTACTGCGCCGCGGCGCACCGTCCCTCGGGATTGGATTCGAAGACCTTCCGGGCTGGAGCGTTGATGTCCATCCGCTCTACATGACCCAGCCATCTAAGCCGTTGGACTTTTAATTCTGCTAACTAGGTCAGTGTAGCTGTAGTGCCCGTACAGTTCGTCGGTATATCTTCTCCTCCATTCTCCATCTATGCGTACGGGACCAGAAATCACCCGAATAATTTTTCTCTCGAATCATCCTAAGACGCTCTCATCTTTCTTTGACAGGGTCCAGGCCTCAGCGCCATAAATGAGAACCGGGATGATGAGTGTCTTATAGATGGTGATTTTACATGCTCGAGAGAGGACTTTACTTCTCAATTGCCTTCTAAGTCCAAAGAAGCAGCGATTTGCAAGAGCTATTCTTCGTTTGATTTCAGCGCTGGTGTCGTTGTCTGTGTTAAAAGCGGTGCCTAGGTAGATAAAGTCCTTACCTATCTCAAAGTTATAGCTGTCCATGGTGACGTTTTGTCCAAGACGTCGTCGTTCAGTGTCCTTTTTTGATGGTCTTGCCCTCATTGACCAATAAACCCATCTTTTTCGCTTCCGTCGCAATGCTCAAAAACGCTCCACTGACATCACGCTTTGATCTTCCAATTATGTCAATATCATCTGCGTATACGAGTAATTGGATGGACCTTTGGAAGATTGTGCATCTAGTGTTGACGGTTGAGTTTTGCAGAACGATGTTGAAGAAGTCGCTGGAAGATACTACTTTGACGAAATTAAGTTTTTCCAAAAAGAAACCTGTGCCTATACCCAGCATTTAGTTGGCTCATCTGTGTGGGGCATATAGTTTACCCAAGCATGCCTATACTAAGAAATCCGTGCATGTCCTATTAAGTTAGCTTTCCAGCAACTGATATGGCTGAGCCTTAAGGGTTTGCGTGTTTTCTTATACGTAAGGTCTAAGTGTTAGAAATTGGGTATTGCTTTCAATCCATCAGTTAATATTTTTTAAACGTTTGCTAAAGATCTGAATACTTGGAATTAAAATTGAGTTCGTGATCGGAGAACGAGGGTTTCTATGAAAAGGGTTATTCTTACTATGAAAAGGTTACTTGAACTTCTGATCATAGTAATGTTGAGATTTTTTGTAACAAAAGTGTTTGATATTAATACGTAGAACTTTTTCCAATAAATTTTGAAAGACAAATTCACCCAGTCAGTGGACCCCAACTGAACGTAATGTGGTCCGGCGTCGCGCCTCGAAACTAGATCAAATCCGTTTTTGCCTGCATATTTTAGTAGTTGCTCTTCTTCCATAACTATTCAAATAAGTAAGGTTCAGAGTTAAGAGTTTGAGTATTTCTTCTAATCCCGCAGTTGGGGTGTTCCTCATCGCTTCCGGTGTATTATGTATGCTATTCTTTGAACATTTGTTAGGGTTTTAAGAACTACCTTGCCATATAATGATAAGTTAGCACTGGCCTGATTATTGCGGGATTAAGGATTTGGTCCCAAGTTTCTAAAGATTTTCCTATTACATGAGTAGTCTGCGATCTGACCTTTTTTATCTTTGGGCCCCAGCACAGCTCTTTATCCCAAATTACTCCTAGAAATGTTGTCTTGATATGATATTTTAAGAAGTAAGGAATTTCACTGTAATATTTCCCATAATTGTAAAAAGTACTAAGTCCCTTGTAAGGGGGTTTCTAGGCAAGCCACAGCTCTTTGTCCAGAAGCAGGTCCTAGTTATGGTTTAGTTCAGTTGTTCGTTATCGGCGAAAGCAACAGCATTGACTTTACTTAGCTCCACATACTTAAATGTATATTATGTATGTATGGTATGTATATTAAGCCTTGCTTTTAATCCAGCAGTTCTGGAAAGCATCATTGAGCAGCGTGTTGAATAACCAACTTAAAACCTATCTTGAGCTGTTATCAGTTGTTATTTTTACTTGGAGATCTCAAAAACTACATTGATTGAGGCCAGAAATTATGTTTATTTCTGCAGTTTCTTGAGACTTTCTTTCGATTTAGAATCTTCAACAGATTCTTCACGTGGTTTAATTCAAAATACTACGCCTACCCCTTTTAAAACATAACCTTAAACTATATTTTAACCATTACCAAAAACATGCTACAACTTTTCTAGAGTATCCTTTTTAGAAGACATAGTTCCAAAATCCCACACCTAATAAAAACAATCTTAGATAATTTAAAAAATCGTTTTTGAATTAAACCAACAATAAAATAATCAGTTCAATGCTTTCTATGTTTATAACACATTCATAAACAAAGATGTATAAAGCTTTGTATATTTTCATAAAAGACATCAAGCACCCCGTAAAAAAACCTTCACCAGTGTTAAAAATAAAAGAAAAAACTCAATTTTATGTTTTCAGTCATTCGCATTAAATAAGGTTCCGGACTTCTATTCGAATCAAAAACTAAACCTTTCCTTTTAAAGGAACCAATAAAAGAAAAACAAAAAGATTTTAGTACCAATCTAAATTTATCATAAGAATATAAAATCTAAGATTATTATGATCTATAATTTGTAATTTGTCAACATCCACTTATGTGACTGCTACGAGTATATTGGTATACTTATTTTTATGAAGCGAAAAAGAAAAACCTCAATAAAATTAAGAATTATAATGACATTGAAGATTGAACTGAACCCAAACCGGGTCACTTTGGTCCATCCTTTAATAAAAATTCCAATACTTGAGCAGTTATAAAAAGATATAATGTATTTTTTTCTTTTAGGTCCTAGGTTAAGATATTATTTTATGTCATCGTAAAACGCACTCCGAATTCAAAAGCTTTGTAAGTCCGGAAATTACCTTTTTTTTATTTTAGATAAGTTCAAAAGTTCAAATACGAGTATATAGTAAAATATATGTGTTGGATGTGTAGTTGATGTTAAGAGGTTAAAATATATTTATAAATGAAAAGTTCTATTTTTATATTCAGTTCAAACAAAAAAAAATTATAGGGAAGCCTTAAAAAAAGTCAGTAAAAATATGAGAGAAAACATTTAAAGTATTTAATCAATGCTAGACTTATATTATAAAGCTGAAAAGTTTGCTTGTTTGTTTGCTTGTTTGAACCCTTTTATCTCAGGAACCACCGGCCTAATTTGAAAATTTCTTTTCTTTTAAGATAGTCCATTTGTTGATGAAAGCTTGAGGCTATATAACATCACCTTTAGACTCATGCGAGCAGAGCACCGATAATGAGTGTTCCGAAATCACCAATTTTTTGAGAGCATCCACTATGTGCGCTACAGAAATAGTAAAAGTTGTACTAAAAAATGTATGACGGAATTCCTACCCTTTGATATCCTTGAATGACCATTCCAACCAAATTTGTTATAAAATAAAGCCGTGGGCGGAGCTAGTTATTTGATTAAATATAACGTATGAGTTACTTGATAAACAACTTAAATTGGTACTTAAACTCAGGAGAGTTGGTACAAAATTCTTATGGATAACTAAGGAAATCTTTTAATTTATCCTGTTCGAAAATTTTAAATCAAAAGTACATTAGCCAGAATATAGCACTTTGTGTCTATAACTCTTCATTTTGAATGTCAGCCCCTTTGATGCTTTAGTTCAATCTAATTTTAGGCAAAGTCTTTACGAAAATGTAGTAGAAAACATTGATATATATGAATTCTAAAGGCCATAGAACTTGTACTGTAGCCTATTGGCAACGATTTTGTTGAGTTTCTCAAAAATAACTCCACCATTTTCTTTAAACTGAACTCTAATTACATATATTTACAATAATACTAAAAATAAATTATGGCTGCAAATATTTTTCCAAAAACTCATTGTCAAAAAATATTGTCACACCATAACATAGAAACAAAAAGCAAATTCTTCATGAACTTTTTCTTAAATCTTTTGCCCAATTTCAGCTTAAAACTTTGACGAAAAATAATAATATTCTTTCGAATGCTGTAAAAGGTAAAAAAAACACACAAGACGAAAATCAAAGACTGTCTGACAACTTGATAGTCTACTGCTTATTTAAGTAAAAAAAGAAAAGTCTTTTCTCATTGACAGAATTTACTATCCGAATATTTTTGTCTCCATTTAAGTTTCCGGTTCGTCAGCCGCCACCGTGCGGTAGATGTATCAAACGTTTAAATTAAAGCATTTGAGTTCCGTTTGTATGTTCTTTAACATCGAACAACCACCATCACAACGTTTGGATTGATAACTTTTTTTTGTTGAGATAACAGATACATTTTTTTTTGAGTCCATTTCTAAAGCGCTATCTGCACAAAGCCATATCCAACTACAGCTCTTTCGGCCATTGTGATTTTTTGTGGAGCTCTGCTTTTGCTCTGGGTTGATTCTCAGGGGGTGGCAATAATTCTGTCTTAATTTAATCGCCCCTTTTAGATGGGCGTTTGGACCTTTTCGGGGCGAGCACATGCAAATAAAAAATGTGCACGAAAAAAAAAACTAAAAAAAGGAAAAAAACTTTCAATCCCCTCAATATATCATGAGATTTTTGGCGTTTGAACTTCAAATCTTGTGTCACCAATCAAGTTCCAATCCATTCTATATATTTATCTGTTTCTGTGGGTATTATGCGTGTTTTTTTAGTTAGTTATTTTTTTTTTTGTTGAATCACAAATCGTCTATTTTATTTCGACAAAAGTTATCAGCTATTGGGTTCACGTAATCGTTAATGGACTTACTTTCTTCTCTTCGTCAATAATATGTTCTAGGAAGGATTCGATTCCAAGTTTTTTTTAAGTTGTTGTTGGTGTTTTTTGTGATTTGTTTTTTTTTTTTTTGTTAGATAGCTTTCATGGCACTTGAAAGTTGAGAATTCTTTAGAATGATACATATATAATATGTATGTATATATAGTATACTTTGAAATTGTTTTGGAAAAGTTTATAGGGAAACGGGTAAAAGAGGTGGTTCCATAGAGGATAGCATAATACAACAAAATAAGGGTAGATAGATTTAATTTATTGAAAAGACGAAAATTGAATTTAAATGGAATGTTTATGTGGCAATCAAATCAGTGTGCCTGTGAATTTAGGAGTATGAGTTGAGTATTTATAATACATAGATTCGAAATACGAAAATACCCTTATATAGGTATGGGTCGTAGTCAAAAAGTTAAGCAACCAAAAAAATGTATAAAATTATAAGAAAATTTACCACAAATACATATGTACATACGTGTATGTATATTTTGGAGTGTACAAAATAAGTTTATATGAAAAAGATGATTAATTGCCAAGCTTAGGAAATTGATAACAAACCTAAGCAATCCAGAAAAGAAAATTAAATATATGAATTTAGGTATTTTATTTTTCAAAAGTATGGCAATTTAATGTCATTGAATACAATAAAGTTGTCAATCAATTTTATATCGATGGCAAATGGATTTACTTCAAATTCAGTAGTTAAATGAAAAATATTCAATGATATCAAAAAACGTAATTATTATTTTTTAAATGTTTTGCACTCTGGGTATCACTACGTTTTTGTTTTTAATAATGTAATGTTTTAAAGTTCAAATTAAAAAAAAAATCATTTGAAAGCTAAAAAAACACCGGTAACCCAAGATAACTTTTGAAAACAACGATAATCACCAGAGATGCATCGCCCCCAACGCCGACATTCAGCGTTTCGTTCCTTAAAACGAGTGAAATAAATAAATTATGTGGCTTGACAGTCCGTTGAGAACTAGGGCCTATTGACTTTATCATAAAGCTAGACAAAAATTCATAAAACTAGCCTAAATAACCATAGCTTACAACTAACTTAATGGTCCCATACGGACACTCTAAGTTGAACTATGACACTTAATACTAATGCTTTTCGGCCCTAAGATCTATTTTACTTCAATTAAATTTTATTTACTTTTGAATTTATTAGAAAATTTGAAGAAAAAAAACTAATACCGATATACTTTTTTATTTTTACTTTCGTCTAAAAAGAGGATTGCCTCTGGTGGAATGAAGCCGCTCAAGCTTGCACTTTCAAAACACTCGTCGTTCGAATAGAACGCCCCGAAAATAAAATTGTTGGTCGAAGACATAGCTCTTGCAATGTGACCTCGAACGAGTTTTATCACAAAATTGTCAATTCTGTTGATTCGAGCCCCGTTGTATAGGACCTCGTTGGAATAGTAATGCACATAAGAAGATTCGGCTCTTCGATACAAGCCGGTACAGTGTCGTAAGCACTGCCGCTCAACACCCGAAACTTCTCCATCTGGGAAGGGGCAACGTTGAACCACACAGGACAACCATAGACGATCATCGGCCGTATGAGGGCCATGTAGCAAATTACCTTCACTCTGGGGTCAAGCCGACTGCTAAAAAAACAGCCGTTTTGTCAGAGCGAAGTCTTCTCTGGCCCTGGTCAGAGCAGCATTTATATGTCTGTCGAAATATAAATACTGATCTTCCACTTCTGGACATTTATTTTCAGTTTCCAGTCGTCGCAATATCGCTGAATCTGTCGAAATCACCCTGCAATAGAATTCTAATAATCTCAACGTTTCGGGCCATTCTGTACGCAATAAGATCGTCGGCGTACGCAATTGCCTTTGTAAGACTACCTATCAGATCGCTGGTGTAAATGCTGAAGAGAATCGGCGAATTCACCGCTCCCTGTTGAAGACCATTTTTAATTGAGAATGTTGTGGTAGAAGTTACATTGCCACTTTTGACAACAAACTTTCTACCGTTAAGCATATCATAAAGTATATACAACAATGGCTTGCTAATGCCAAGCCTACTCAGATTTAGGTAAAGACCCTCTAACTATACGGTGTCAAAGGCCTTTTCTAAATCAACCAGAACATCACCTGTGCATTGTTGTTTTGATTTATTCCATTGGATATCAGAAACGAGTTTAGACGATTGAATTGCATGAATTGTGTCATGACCCGCCTTGAACCCGAACTGTTCATCCCGAATAATTTTGTTGTCCGCAGCCCACTTAGTCAGAGCCCTATTAATGATCTTTTCGAAAACTTTGCTGATGCTCGGAAGAAGACTTATCGACCGAAGATTTGACGAGTTGGAGTTGTCCTTTCCCTTTTTCGGGAGAGGATGAACCACAGCGATCTTCCAATGCACTGTATAATATGCATTATTCAGTGCATTGCTGAAGGGTGTGGTGTAATTATTTTTTATTGAATTGAAGATAAGCTGAAGCTCAACCTTCGTCACTAACAAGGGACTTGGTTCCGTTTGCTCGGCGATTATTGCATTTGCCAAGGAATCGTCATTGAACCGCATGAAACCGCCGTTCTCAGATCGCCATTTTTTGATATCATTTTGGAGGTTAAAGTGATTAAGTAGGGCCTTGTTTCTAGGTCGTGGTTGGGGCAAATGCTAACATTCACCTTGTACACTTGCTGGAATACAGCTCCCGCCGCCTTTACTTTTTCCATCGGATCTTCAAAGTTCTTTGGAGTTTCAGGCATTGAAGGTCATTATCGTTTTTTTTCCTGAATATCTTGTTACTTTTGGGGAACATTAGGGTCACTGGAATTAACTGACCGGATCTTGCGGTCCCAGTACTTGTTAATTGATAACCTGTAGTTCTCCTTAATCAACAGATTGACATTTTTTATTGACGACTTCAGTGTCCTAACCTCCAAGTCGTGTGGGTCTGTAAGTCGTCTGTACAAGTTTTTGAGTCTTGTCAGTAAGCCACTCTTCTGCGTACGTAGTGCGTCAATAGTCGCTTTTCTGTAAGCGTCCATTAGGTCCCGGTCTTTGTACTTTAGTATTGTCTGTTCCATCGTTCGTTTTATTGTTTCGTCCATCAGTTGTAAATGTTGGTCAAGTTCTGTATTTGTCAGGTTTCTGTTGTTTGGTGGGGCTATGTCACTCGAACGAAGTTCTCTCGCTAAGGCGTTGGTGAAACGAGGCCAACGCACCTTGCTGTAGTTGTAAGAGTGCGTTGCAACGTATTCTTCGAATTCCACGCGTTCGTTCGGAATCTGCATTACAGCAGCCAGTCCGCAGTGATCACTGTCGTACTCGACTGTCTGTAAGCAGTTTCGAGGGTGATTACCCACTTTGTCTATAACTGTCAGTCTGGTGTCGTACAGCAAAAGATCCAGAAAGGAGCCGCTCCTTGGATACGATGGCTTTTCAGTAGCCAGCAAGTCGGCACCATAAAGATTCAACGCTGTAAAGATTCATCAAATTAATAAGATGGTTACCTCTGGGATTACTATGTTGATTTCCGCAATCTTCATGTTTTGCGTTCAAATCACCGGCCAAGATGAAATAGATTTCTTCCAAGCTCAGTTTGAGTTCCATAAAAAGAATCTCGAGTTCTGATGCAAAGTAAGTAACCTGCGGAGCTCCAGCCGCATAAGCCGCAATCATATATATCCGCTTCCCTTTAGTGCCAGAGATGCATACAACGCATACTTCTAGCGTCTTGTGCTTTCGCAATTCATTGTTGTATATGGCTTTATAATTAATGCATTTTCGTATAAAGAGAGAGACACCACCCCCTTGAGTGGAGTCCAGCCGGTCTCTTCTTACGATATTGTAATTTTTATGAGTCAATTTGTGTTTGTGGTTTAGCTTAGTTTCGTTAGCCGTAAATACATCGGGACTGTAGTCTTTCAACAATCGGAACATATTGGTTCTTCGTTCAATCCTAATCAGTGAATTTACATTCACAGCTAGGCGCGTCTTCGGCAGCGCGCCCATTATTGTCTAAATTGCACCAGGCCAGGCAACAAAGAGTAGAGATGATCTTCTCTTTTGCCTTGCTCCTTTATCTGACTTTGTAACCCTGTTAGGTGACCTTGAATGCTCAACAACAAGGCTACAATGTCAGGCTCCTCCTCTGGTGCCCTAGGCACAGGGGTCTTTGGGGCAACCGTTGGTGGAGCCTGTCTCGTATTCCCATTCCCTGACACCATTTGGGCGTAAAAGAATTTGGGATCCACGAATTTTTGTGTTAGAGCCTGTCGAACTGCTCGACCTTTCTTTCTTGGGTTTTTTGACTGGCCTGTTTTTGCTTAATTTTTTGAAGCCGGGTTCCCTTGGTTTCCACAAAGGATACACTTGAGCAGGGTCAAATACTCAACCCGCTCATTCCCCAGCTTGCAATTTCCTTCGTTGTGGATTTCTGAGCACCTAAAACAGCGCAACTGCATTATGCAGTTGGCATGTCCAATGCAATAACTATCATGCTACGGGTACGGGTATCATTGTAATATCGTAAGAAATTATTGACGAAATTATTTGAAAAAAGATCAAGTTTTTGCCATCAATCAGAAGTTATTAGTGAGACTTGTTTCAATATTTCAAACGAAATAAATATCACGGAAACCGTGGCTAATACAATTATAACGTCTACAGGTCAAAAAACCTAGACGAATCAACTTTTAGGACGAAATTGGTCTCCGCTCTCAAAATTCGCAGTAAAACCATTATCAATAGATGCTAAATGAAGTCCTACTGCGGATAAAGATTTCTCTTGTATTCGAGCTTCGACAATAATTTTGAAGGTTTTCATTCATAGACGTCGTCGGTACGTTTACGATGGCTGTGATCGAAAAGTAGAGTCCAACAGTTGCAACCCACCCTTTAAACAATTTAGCAATTATTCTGACATTTACAGTTTAACCTTGATCTCAGTTTCTTACGTATAGTTAAGTATGGAGATTCGTATTCTAACCGCACATCCAGAATGTAGAATACTTAACCCATTTCTGTTTCCACCGTTCATTTTGATGTTAAAAACCTTACGGCCAATGGGCACCGGTGTATTTTCTTAAATCCCTTACTATTTTAATAACGCTTACTCTGTGTAAAGCTGGAAACATTAAAAGGGTATTAATAACCCCTTGAGTACATCAAATTTATGGAAAAATGTGATTAGAAACCATAAGACTTTTTTGGAGTAATGTAAAAGATACTATTAAATAATACACATAGTCGATTTACAGAACGAAGAAAGTCATCCCTTATGACTATATTGGTAGTCAAATTGACTTGTAAATAGTCAATGTTCATCCAACGACTGCGATAGTCAATAGGACTGTTTTTGGCTGTTAATTCTGGGATCCGTAATTTGTTTACTACTTTTTAGTAGTAATTAACTGCAGTTGAAGAAATTGAGACTACTGTTGAATTATTGAATAGTGTGATAGTCAATACGACAACTACTGTAGTCAATAATGATAACTTCGGTTATCAATGTGACAACTGCAGTTATCAATATGACAACTGCGTTTGTCAATGTGATAACTGCGGCAGTCAATAAGACGACTGTGGTTGTCAATATGACAACAGCGTTACTCAATATGAAAAATAAATACTCAATGGGCCTATCGCTGTAGTCAAAATAACAATTTTTCTCGGTAGCCAAAATCTAATTTGAGTACCAGATAGTCAATACCTATACAAATTTTAAACAGTCAATTTTGGTAGTCAATATGACAACCAAATTGAAATATTGACTACAGAAGTTGTTCTATGGACTACTATTGTTGTCATCTTGAATACCAAAAATTGACAATCGAAAATTGTTCTTTTGACAATCCAGTAGTCAATTTTTAAAATAATGTTATCAATTGACTATTTTGCTAGTCAATACTACAATTTCGCCCAATTTCAACTAATTGACGATTGTTAATAGTACAACTTTTTTTCCTATGTCTAAGACTCTAAAAAGAATCAAAGTATGCAAATTTGGGAACTGGTTATTTAAAATATCATTAAAACAATCAAGTGATTGAAATATAGCTGTGAGGGACAAAATAACGAAGCAGTTTCCATTGTTAATGTCGTATCTAGTCTCTGAAATAGAATAAAAATCCATTGAAAATATTCGTTTTTTTAATATCAAAATAAAACCTCTTACTGAAAAATCCTATATACTGATAAAAGTTTAAATCAAAAGCCATACAAATTCTGAGGAAACATAAAAAAGTTCAAAAGCAAAAATACCTATCTTAGTCCTGTTCTATCGTCTTCTACATTAAATATTAAATTCAAATCATAAATAAATATAACAACAAGTCATCTTATCTATTTAACAATATCAAAACGATTTATTTATAATCGAAATATTAAATTATGCATCTTTCAATCTACATCATCAGTCATTAACCTTATATCCTTAAGACTTTAAATATAGGTATTATTTACAATAAAGTTTTATGTACATGGGTGATGTTGTCAAACAATTTAACATCAAAAACCATTCAAATCAAAATTTTAAGCCTTGACATGTGTTTCATTTAGTACAAGTACATAAAGTACGTAGGTACTTTTAATTTGAAATCTGAATTTGAAAGCTCTTAAAAATATTTACGACTCGAGTAAAAAGTCGTGTAAATATTGAATTAACTTAATTTTACTCACTCAGCTAGATTGGACTCGGTAAAATCTTACCATAAGGTGTCGTATTCGTTTATGAACGTTCATGTTTTGCTTTAAAAATTTTGTTAAGTATAATGAATCCTCATCATCAAAACAAAATACAAGCTCTCCCAATACAATCATCAGCTTTAGGATCAGCGGGAGTATCAGCATCACTGACAATTGCCTCTAGTGAAAGTAGATAAAATTTTGTTTTTATAGATGCGTGACCCCTTATAACAATGAATAACCTAAGGCTATGACACGAAAGCCCATAATTTCCGGACATTCAATATACATTATTCATCACAATCATGATTTGACAGAAAAGGCTTTGTGTCAGAGGATATAGTGATGGCGATGGCGTTACGTATAAATAGAGATGTTAAAGGTACCTTCATATATAATAACACTGAACTGAACTATACTAACTAACCGTTGCGTTGTTTAATCGACGAAGCGGTCAGGGGCAGGGAAAGGTCTGTGAGATGATTATGGTTGATACAAATCTGTACATAGATAAATTTATAATGCATGAGATACCCTTGTGAAATATACTGTTCTACGATGGAACGGACTATGGAGAACCATTGAATCATGAAGGCAGGCAGGCTAAATAGCGTGAGGGAAAGTTTTTAACTATGTAGGCATATCTATATATGTATTGTATGTGTTGAAGAGAGGTAGTGTGACTAAGAATTTTTCTTTATCAGCTTTTTTGGTAGGTATAGGTCGGTAATCATATGGTGGAAAAAGGTTTTTTTTCACCAGAATACCTTCAGATATTTATACGGGTTAAGCTCAAAACCAAATAGGCTATTAATAAGAACACGTGTCAGAGTTCTCATTTTTTTGATTCTATGTACCTATATAAGGAGACGAAGGATAAAAAGCTTTTTGGCTTTATCGGGTCTTGGCTGTGATGATGGGGTGAATATTTTTACTTTGATGCAAATCGATCAATTATGATGTCTTTGATGATTCCTTTTTGTTTTAACCAGGCCAAACATGGAAGAAAGCATGAGGTTGGCATTTATTTGCATAGTCTACAAAAATTTAAACTTGCGTGGGTTTTGTAACAAAAAGGAAGTGTATATGAAGCTAAAATAAAAGGACAACTTATTTTTAAGAAAGTAATTTTCGGCGTAGCATTTAAAATAGTTGTTTGCGATTTTCAGCTGAACTTTCATTTTAAGCTTAAGCTGGAGTCAAATCAAACAAGCTTAGAGCGATATAAAAGGTATCATGATATTCATGATACATACCAACTTACTTAAATTGGCGCTACAGTCATGTGTGAACTACGGCCTCACTCAACGAACTTCTTCATCTAGCTCAGTCCTTAGCTTGATGTCTCAAGTTATGCACTCCAAGTAGAGTGAAGCAATTTGAGGAGCACACAAGTTGTTTGGAATACTTTCCGAGCCGGATTATTGATTTGCGCTCTACGTGACCCAGCGAGCTCAGGCGTTGGACATTTATCTGCCTAAGTCTACGATAATGTACAGCTCTTCGTTCCATCTACTCATTCATCACTCACCTTCTATGTATACGAAACAAAAGAGGTGCTTTCATCCGATTTTGTTACAGTCCATGCTTTTGCACCTTATAACTGGACGGGGATGACAATGTTCTTATATAGCCATACTTTGATCGCTCGAGACAGGCCCTAACTACTCACTTGCTTTTTAAACCCAAAAAAGAGCGGTTAGCAAAAGTTTTTTTTTGCACGCATAGCGGTGCCCAGGTAGACAAAGTTCTTACTACCTCAAAGTTACATCTGCCGATTGTGTCGAGACTGAACCCATTTGGCAGGGATGCCAAAACTAGACATGGCTTTATACAGCTCGTCTCTGTAGATTCTGTCATATGCGGCCTTAAAATCGATGAAAAAATCGTTGGTGTCGTTTTAATGTTCTCAAGTTTTTTTTGAGAATCCGTAAATAAAAATAAATAAAATAGTTGTCATGACAGTCTCTTGAAAAAAATTTAAAGGTAGCACAGGCAGGGATATAACCCCGAACTCCTGTATGACAGGCCTACACACTTGCGTTCATGTAAATATTTGATCGAAATAAGTCACTTAAGGCTTAAGCAACGTTATAAAATTGTGTGAAAAAGACGATGCAGTCAGAGAGAGTGACAGCAATGATCTTTTTAACACAGTTTCAGCGAAAGGTGGGCGTTACACAAACATGTTAACTGATATAAAAGCACTAGAGTTAGATGATATCTGATGGTTCAAACAGGTTGGTGCACCCGCCATGCCTTAGAGTCCATGCTAAAGTCGATGTTGTCCACATTTTCAAATAATGACATCCTTCGTTTTATTGATGTCAGTTCGCTACGCCTCCCAGCTGCGATCGGAGCCTTTTATGGGGATCGTTAAGAACCATGTTTTACTAAAAATCCAAGAGAAGTTTCAAGTACTTTAAACCAATGCTGGAGCTACAGATAATAGAGCCATGGACAAAATTCAATATGTTTTTTTTAATTTCATTGCAATTTCTAAAATATACTGTAGTAGTCCCACCAGTTATAAGGGTTTTTCAAAAAGGTCGAGTAGATGTTAAAATAGAATAATGAGGTATTAACAAAATTATTTTTTTGTTTAAAAGATGCATCTAAGCCATTAAGTCTGGCACATGACATCATTCAAATGCCCTCCTCGGCTTCTTACGATGACCTGTGGCATGTTCATCTTTATGGCATCGGTCGATTGTGGTTTATTTCCAAAGACCTACGAATTCAAGAAACCCCACAGCGCTCGCTGTTGACGGACACTAAAGTCATTTTAAAAAAAGTACGGGCCAATTACCCCGTTTGCATAAATCCACACCATACGTTAACTTTTTGAGAATGCATAATCACCTAGTGAACCTCACGTGGGTTGGTGTCGTCCCATAAATGGCAATTTTGCTTGTTAACACATCCAAAAATGAGCCTTGTAACTAAAGATGATTTTTCCACAAAAATTGGGGATCTCTTCCAAACGATTCAAAGCCCAGTCAAAGAACAAACGGTGTTGTCGATGGTCATGAACTTTAAGCTTTAAGCAAAATTCGCCAAGTTGAAGTGTGCCAAAGGCCGAGTTCTTGTAGATGATGGCGAGGAATAGACTGCCTCGGGTTCTGCTAAACACTTTTATGGGATTTGGCTGCATGTTTACTGAACCGGTCGTCTCAAATTTGGCCATCAAATGTTAAAGAGTCGACTTTTCAAATCAGACCAGCAGCTATCTAACACTGGATGAATTTTTCAAATCAGACCAGCATTACCTGAGATTAGAGCGTTCAAACACACAAACAAACAAACTCTACAGCCTTATAATATTAGTGTAGATTAAATATTGTTTTAAATTATTATCCTTACAAAAATATATTTAAATGATTTTAAGCTTAATACAGTTATGCGGTTTATACTAAACAAGTATAGCCACTTTATATAAAAAATGCGATGTCAATTACAAAATTGAATAGGTTCGATTTTTTGTTTTTGCGAGAAATTTTGTAGCATTTTGTTTTTAAATTAAATATTGTTCATTTAATTACGCTGCAAATCAATTAATCCCCATGGATTTCACCTTTGATATATTCTTTTTTTGTTTTTCCAGAAAATAATAAATAATTTGTGTAATTATGCTAAAGTTTATATAAAAAATAATAGGTTTTTGTTTTATGTATTTACATATTTTTGTGCTACTTTTTTTTAATTGCAATATAATGTACCTTTTATAATGCATACCTTGAACATGAGGACTCAACAAACTGTTTGGTTGATTAATTTAATAGGTTGGTTTGTTTGTTATTTTAAAACCTTTTTTTATATTTTTTTTTTATTTTGTTTAATGAACAAACTCAATTTTATAAATATTTCACACTTTAATCCCTTAAACTATAAATTTTGATCTAAAATTTTAAATTCCATGAAAACTAAAAATATGGTTATAATGAGGGATTTGGAAATATTTTAATATAATTCCATATTTTAGAAACAGATTTAATAACTACTTAGAAAACATAAAACAAAGCACAAAAAAGTAGAAGTCATCTAATATCAATTCAATTTGATTTGATTCAAAATTAAATATTGTGTATCTAATATTTTACGAATGACCTCATTTTAATTTTAAGCTAAAATGAGAACAAAGACGTTGACGATGAGCTTTGGTATGTAAAAAAAACAGAAGTTTTCATAGCTATAGTAAGACTTAATAAGTTCACAAGCAAACAAACACACAAAACATAGTTATTCATATTTCATTCAAATTATTTTATTTATTATTTATTATTTTAAATTGAGAAAATAAACTTAACCTCAAAACAAGTTCATGCTTCTCAAAAATTTTAATACATAATTGCTTATTTTCGAATTTCTGTTAGTTAAATTTTTGAATATTTCATTTGTTGCTCTGAAACTTAAAACCACCATTTCGATGATTTAAGTTAAGTTCGAAGTGCCAAGGCTTAAACTTGAAGACTTAAACTCGTTTCGCACTCAATTAATTAAGTTTACTAACAAACTAACAATTAATCCTTTCAAAATTTTTAATATAATCCTTTTCTATCGCTTCTTTTCAGGTAAGTTGTGCCTCAAAAACTTCAATTTAATATTGCTGTATGATTGTGAGTATTAAATTTGTTTGGTAGAATAAATGGTAGAGTTCTCAATTAGGTGCTCCATTTAAAAGTTTAAACAAACGTGTATTTATCTATTTACTTACATTTATCTTTATTAACAGATAACTAAATTACAATGCTAATACATCATTTGTGGCCTTAGCTCATTTCGTTTGAGGCACTACAAAAGTCGAGATTTCAAGTAACTATTTTAAAATTGCTTGACGCAAACCCGGGTTTTTAATTTTTTTATTTAGTTTGTTTACAATCTTTTTGATCCATACTTGAGTCCAATAAAAAAAAAACATTGGTTTAAATTATTAATTAAATTTCGTCCTTCGAATATAGACGTTGCAGGTCTTCCCGTGCTTAAACCTTTTCCGGTTTTCCTCAGTTGGGTTGGCTTTAAAACACCGGAAGCTAAACTCTTTCTCCTTGATAACCTCTTTGCAGCTCGAACCGAACCATGATTTAACCTTGGGTTTTATACTTTTAACCCTATTCAGGATAAACGTTTCTATTCCCAGATGAATCATACTAGAAATCATATCTGCACTGGAGTCTACGTCACTACCGAGGAAGCATAGTAACCATTTAAAGATCCTGAAGAAATTATTGAGACCGTCTCAGTTGGCTTTCTCGTACTACAAACGGTTCTCTTTTGATTTGTTTGACACGAGAAATTAGCAGATTGACACTGTGATCCGATGTGCCTAGAGGCGTCAATACACTGATCGTGTGCTTATCAGGATCAGAAGTGAGAAACAAGTCAAGTGTATTTTCTGCTCGGCCGTAAACTTCTGATATACGAGTAGGCTCATTGTAAAGCTGAGTAAGATGGTTAAACTTAGCAAAAATCTCAGCACACATTCTTTCGGGCGATGTCTGGCCCGAATGGCGAAGCCACGAAGAATTGTAAACATTGTAATCGCCTAAATCCTTAATGATAAAACCAAAACAAACGAACTTCTAAGTATATTACTGTATAATATTATTTAAGCCCCTTGGACAGTATTCAAAAGAGGTCTTTTAAAATGATTGGTGACATTAACATCATCAACTTGTTTACATTACTCGAACATCGACGCAAGGTTTCTTGCCTCACCCTTTTTTACCGTTCGGATTATGCTCTAGTGGACTCCGCAAGGCTCAGCAAAGTTTTATCGAAGGAACATTGTAATCCCTCATTTCTAAAAAAGCCTGATGGAACCTGGACAGCCTCTCCAGCCGAATTTCTTGAGCTACTGATGAAGACGCACTTCCCGGGTTGCGAGAGTGATAACCCCGAATCGCTTGAAACCACAGAACTAAACGTAGCTTATGTGGAGCAAGTCAATTCCATTAAAACCAGAGAAAATATTTTGTGGGCCATCAATATTTTTTCTCCATATAAATCCCCAGGCATGGAGGGCATACTGCCAGTTATGCTTCAAAAGTTGCATGATGTGGCAGCTCCATGGCTGGAACAAATTTTCAAAGGATGTCTCCTTCTCAAACATGTGCCCATGTCGTGGAGACAGGTCAAAGTAGTTTTTAACCCGAAAGTGGGTAGGCGAGGTCACGAATCAGCGAAGGATTTCAGACCAATAAGCTTAACATCTTTTGTGCTTAAAACCTTGGAGCGCATTCTTGATTACCATATTAGAGAAATCCTAGTTGGAAGACCTCTCGAAAGCTCTCAGCATGCTTATCTTAAGGGCAACTCTACGGAGACTGCCCTCCATGAGGTAGTGCGTACTGAAGAACAAACAATCCATCATAAAAAATTTACTCTTGCCACCTTCCTAGACATAGAAGGTGCTTTTAACAACGTCCTCACAGAATCCATAGAAGAATCGCTCGTTAAGTTCGGTGTAGAAGACTCCATTCGAGAATGGATTATTTCCATGCTCAGTGGTTGGAAGATTCAAGCCACTCTAGGTAATACAATCGCAACAAAACACGTGAGTAGGATAACACCCCAGTATGGTGTCCTTTCGCCTTTTCTATGGCTTCTGATCATGGCTACAATTCTCGTTAAATTAGAGAGATGTGGAGTGAAGGCGATAGCCTATGCGGATGAGTTCGTGCTATTGGTGTCAGGAAAGTACACCTCTGTGATTAGTGAAATCACGGAGTCAGCTTTGAAAAAAGTTAGCAACTAGGCCACTAGTTGTGGACTAGGAGATAACCAAAGTAAAACTGAACTGTTGCTCTTTACCACCAAAACTTAAGTACCGCCCTTCACGCTACCTCGACTCAACGGTAAAATCCTATCATTTTCTTCCAGTGCAATTAACTCGGCCATATCCTCATCTAAATTGTTCCAGCAATGTCACGATGAGCTTGCAAACCTGAATATTTACCTCGATGTCACCCTGATCTGGGTTCCGGGCCATAGTGGTATCGTGGGAAATGAACGGGCTGACGAGCTAGCCAGGCAAGGATCGGCCCTTCATAGCTCACTTGCTGAAATGGTTAACATTCCTCTTGGTGCTATGAAGGGTGAAATCTTTTCTATTTACCAAACTGAATCAGACCGAAGGTGGAGCAATTTACCCAACTGCATTATATCTAGGAAGATATGTCCCACCTATAACAAAACCCGTACAAACAATCTTCTATGCAGGCCAAGGCAAGACATAGCCAGGATTGTTGCGGTTTGTACTGGACATTGGCCTATAGGAGTTCATGCAGAGAAGTTGGGTATCTTTTATAACACCTTTTGCCGTAGCTGTAGTGACCAAAGAGAAAGTGAAACCATAATCCATTTCCTCTGCAAATGTCCTGCTTTGGCAAACACCAGAATTAAATGCTTTGGAAAAGCATTCTTTCAAGAACTCGATGAGCTATCTGAGACAAAGATTAGAAACCTAATCTTTTTTCTCAATGTGACAAAATGGCTCTAACATAATCGCTATGAACCTTCTCTATTAATCTATCCCTTTCAATCAAAGGTGAAACGAGTTTTTGGTACCAAAACGGCGCACTACAGCGCTAATTGGATCTCAATCTAGGTTGCCTTGAAATCGCCATTTCTACCTATGCTCTAGTGAAATAGCCAGTTGCATTCCTTCTCTTAAACAATTTAATCGTCATACCCGCGCTTCTAATAATGCCCATCAGTTTACCCTTGAGCCCAACTTCGGCCGTACTATGAAGTACAGAGATTCTTTTTTTAGCCGTACTACGCGAATGTGGAACAGCTTGCCAAGCTCTTTCTTTCCCTGTCATTGCAATGTTCAGAAATTTAAAACCAATGTATACCGACACCTCCTGTTCAACTCTTCCCTCTTGTCCTAATGCTCACACTGTGCATATTAAAGGTTAAAAAACCCTTTTAGTGTTTGCTAATTATACAAAAAAAAATATATATATATAATCTAAAAAATTTTAAGATCGTAATATCTTCAATACTCTCCAAAAGGACGAAGTCTTCTCGTAATCTAAATTTTCAACTTTGTAATTCAAAAAACACTTATAGGATATACTTGAAATTTGAACTATGTACTCTTAAATATGTTTACAAATACTCTATGAATACTGCCCGTTTGGCATTTAAAAAACCTGAAACAGACTATTCAAGGCAACGTAATTTTGTAAAGAAACCGTATCATAAGTAAAAAATTGTTGAACTTTAAAGACGATGACGCATAAGTAAGAAAGGTAGATTTGATTTTTATTGAACTATATCACCTTTGTGTGGTATAGTATTTAAGTTTAGTAATTCGCTCTAATGCTTGGCCAGCCTTTATCCTGATAACGGAACCGAAAGTTTCAGCTGCATATTCTAGCCTATATTTTTGTCCATATCTTTGAAATAACGCCGCACAGAAGTGTTTTGCTGTTCGATATTTTCAACGTTTAATTTAAATCTTATATCATATCCTTCTGCCAAACATGCTAACTCTTGTTTTAAATGTCGGTTTAGAGCTTTAAGTTTTACACAAATAAAGGTGACAGCCATGTTTCAGGCATATAAACGTTGTATGATGGCAGACGATATATTCTATTTAAGTAGTGTGTTAACGAAGTTTCTCATCATAGTAAGAATTTTTAAATTTCCATACTTGGGCACCATCCAAGAGAATAGTCTCTGCAATTCAAATACCTTGTTTTTACTTCTATGAGCTATGTTTACGGTCGTCAAGAATTTTTTCCAGGAAGTATTAAAATGTTTTTCTATACTCAGGTTTCTGGAAAAAAATTTCGGTCAGGTACATAAATTCACTGACACAGTTTATATTTTCTTCGTTAAACTTTCATTTTTCTTTCGAAGCATTCCGTTCAAAACCTTACTTAAAAATCATCAATTTTGACTTCTGAATGTTGATTTTAAAGTTCCCGGACGACGATACGATTGATTGTATACTCTTTTTATCATTGGTTGTAATGAACATGGAATTAACACCACCAGGAAGGTAATCGATGTCCAATCCTGCCTAACCAATGCGAAAGTTCCTCTCCGTTCTACACTGCAGCACGTGTTCCTGTGTATATATAAAGGGTGATTTTTTAAAAGCTAAAAGAAAGTTTTTCAAAAAAAAACAACATACAGTTCAAAAAAAGCATGAAATCTTTATTTGAATCGATATAACGGTCCATATAATTTAATGTTTGAAGATTATTTCATGCAAATGTTGACCTTGACTGCGCCTCAAATGGTCCATCCGCTCAGTCCAATTTTGGCATACTCTTCAATATTTCGGCCGGTATCTGACGAATAAATGCTTTATTGTTGTCTTCCAACGCGTCAATTAAAGCGGTATCATTTCTGACATGAGCTTTAAAATAGTGCCACAAAAAAAAGTCTAAAGGCCAATTGACCGGCCCGAACGTGAAATAAAATGTTCAACGATCTCGCCTCAATGATGCACTTTATTAACAGAGCACGTATTTTGTTGATTAAATTCATTAAATTGCAAGCGTTGTTCGTTTGTAAATTATAGACGAAACTGGAGATTTTTGACAGTGAAACAAAACACGTCAGCTATCTAAACCAGTGTTGCCAAAAACATTATAGTTAAAGAAATCACTTGTTGATTTATTGATAAGAAAATAGCCTTTAAATAGTGGGTACAACTTTCTACCCTGCCTACTAAAAATGTCCCTCAGACTTATGAGAATAAAAATGTTAGGTATAAATACGCATATTGACTACTTCCGAGTTTCCTTTAGAATGGAAGAAGGCTAAGATTATTCCCATACCCGAAAAGCAAACAGGTACCGCTACAGAATTTCGGCCGATTGCCATTCTTCTGTTTCTTGCAGAGTTGTTAGAAAAAACTATTCTGGGGCAGATCCAAAAATATCTTAAAATCAACAACCTGTTAAGTACCTGTCAGTCTGCTTTTCGACCTAAGCGCAGCTGCAAATCCGCCTTACTTTTTGTAACTGATGAAATAAGAATGGCTATGGACAGTGATCATGTTACATTGCTAATACTGTTAGATTATTTGAAGGATTTTGATACTGTTAACCACTCAATTCTTTGTAGAAAGCTGCGAATTAACTTTGGGTTTTCTTTAGAGTTCTGTTAGCTTGTTCTTTCGTATCTCAGCGGAAGGCAACGCGTAGTGGCCAATGGATACTCGTCCACATTTCTCAATGTTTTGAGTGGAGTGCCACAGGGATCTATCCTTGGACCAACCCTCTTTTCACTTTACATAAATGAGTTACCACAAGTTGCTAAACATTGTTTTATTCAACTTTATGCTGATGATGTGCAGCTCTTGATAAGTCGACCTTTTGGGGCTTAAAATGATGCCGTAGCTTTAATGAATGAGGATCTGCTCCGCATTTCACAATGGTCAAAAAATAACGATTTTCGCCTAAACCCTGTCAAATCTACATCCCACCCCATCTATCGCAAAAACTTTGATCTATCGGGTTTAAACCTATTAAAACTTGACGACGAAACCATTGAATATGTTAGCACTGCTAGAAACCTAAGAGTTACTACTCTCTTCAATACCACTCTCACTTGGGATGACCAACTTAATAGTGCCATTGGTAAAGTCAATGGAAGTCTCCGCCTTCTTCAAGTCACTCGAAATTCCATCCCGATCAAAACTAAACTGCTACTTGCTAAGGCCCTTATACTTGCAATTGTGCTGCATGGGTGTGAAATCTTTTGTAAGCTTGACTGTGTGACTAGCCGCAAATTGAATGTGGCTTACAACAATATTGCCCGCTATATTTATAATCTACGTCGTTATGATCACATATCCCTTTTGGGGTACGGATTTCTGGTTGTAGCCTAGACAGTTTAATAAACTTTCGCTCTCTGAGTTACCTGCATGAAATCATCCAAACACAACAACCTGATTATCTATACGGTAAGCTGAATTTCCCTCATTCAACAAGGTCCGCAACACTTTATAAGACTCATGTCCTACCTTCTAAGCGATTTTTGAAATAAATAAAATACAAATATTAATATAAATACGCATTATTTTATTCAAATAAAAGCCTAATTTACCTCATCATCATAAATTTTAAGTAGCTTTTGAACAAAAATTCGATTTTATTTTTAGTGTATGAATTCTACTAACTAAAGGCTTGGATTCGCTCTCGATAGAAGTTCGAATAAACACAATAATTAAGAATTATATCAATACATTTAAATAAAAATAAATTTCGGAATCAGGAGAACCCACTATTTTTGACTTCTCTACCATTGAATGTCATGTTTGATTAAAGTCTCTATTTCTAATTTAAAAGCAATTATGAGGGGTTTTTAGGTTAAACAAATTAACTTAAAGTGTTGTATTATATTTCATTAGTCAATAAGTACGCTAAATCGAATTTGGTTATTTTAAAAAACACATAAAAGCATAAAGCAACATCCACACTTAGCAATCTTAAAAGTAAAAAAGGTAGAGAGCAAGAAAGATAAGTGAATTTTAATTACACGAAGAACACAAATAAAATTTAAAAAAAAAACTAACAAACCGATGATGCAAAGAAAGAAGAACAGGAAAATTATATCTTCTTCTCGAACCCTTATTCCTTCCTCATTTTCTTGATACTGTGTACATAGTAGTTTCTGTCTGGATAATGCAGACTTTAATCAAGTTGAAATTTCCTCTTAAGGCAGATGATTATTTAATTCGTGGACTAGATTAAAGTAAATAAGAAAATTCTTAATTAAAGGTTTATAGCGCACGTAACTTGTTTTCATCATTTTGAATTAAACTGAGAGAAGCTTCGAGCAAGATATTTTATATGGAACAACAATTCAATGTTGTTTGATGTATTTTAAATAATGAAGATTTGTGCTTTAGAGATTTAGAATTTGAAATATAATTATTTTATCAATTTTTTTTAAACCAAATATTTAACTAGCGTACTGATCTTATTTTTCCGAGTCTTTATTTTAATTACTTTTGATAAATTAAAGGATTTTTAAATAGTCAAAGACGTAATTGCAATTTGTTTATTCAGAAATGGTAACCATATCACGTTTTGGCTCTAGACTCTTCCTAACTATAAGACACACATCCTTCTGGTCTTCAGGATATTTTAATCTTCTTCTTTTTTTTTGAGGTTATTTCCTATTGACAAGTGATACGTTTTGACACTAAAGTTAAATCGATTATGTTTTTTGTGGACTTTATCTTAATCTTCGGCACTTCATCGCAAGTACTTGAAATCTTCATAAAATCACTTCGGAATCTGCATTACCCTACTTACCAAAAATATACGTATTAAGAGTGAATTTATTACTTATTTATGACTTTTAATTTTGATTGAAACTTTTGGCATACAAACAAAATTATAATAAGTTTAACTCAAGATAATCAAAGGGCATGGTAGTGACAAGTCAAATTCTAGCTTTACTATCTTAAGTTTAATATTTTGCAATTTTTTCCAATATATTAAAAATATCTACTTTATATTTAATTTATTGCATAATTGCATAAACAACTTTATAGCATAAGTATTTACTGAGATGGCATCATCAAAATCATGAAGCAATTCCAACATCGTAGAATTGTAATTGTTCTGATGCAAACCACATACAAAAATCGAAAAATTGCGGTTCTAGGGTGTATAGTAGCCACCTACTTCCTTATTTAACGTATAAATTAAAATATTACAACAAAATATGATCGGCTAGGTTGGAGTGGCTGTCCAGATGTCATTAACGCACGTAAACCTCAATTGTCCATTGTGATACCACTAATGAGGTTACTCATGGGAGAGTAATGAACTTAAACAAACCATTACTTACTTTTAATAAAGTTAAAGAGACGTTTTGTGTCAATCGTTGCCAGTTCACTGGTATTATCGAAGAAGGGATTACCGAGAAAGTTATTCCTTGTAATGGAGAGTGCTGGACGGGACATGTACATAGAAGATGTTGGACTATTTCCTCTTCCTCCTCGTTCATGCAGCTTCTACAGAAGTCATTTGTGTGACTTCCTAGCCTCAGAGCATGTCTTCCTATGAGGCAGTGTCCTGTTATTACTCCAATTGTAGTGCTTATACTTTGTCTGCTCAGTAATATCAAGCTTTTTGACCGTTTAAAGTCAATACTTGGCCATATTTGCTTGGTTGCTAGGCAGGTGGTACTTTGTGACCATCTAGCATTTGTTGATTCTATGCTTGAGAAGATATTTGTGGTGTTCCTATGTTATGCTTTTGTCTAACACTAGGCAGAAGTGTCCCGGTTATGGCGAGCTCATCGGCTTTGCAATTTCCCGTAATGTCTCTGTGGCCCGGCACACAAATGAGGTGAATGTTAAACTGTTTCGTTATCTCATTCAGAGATGATCGACAATCGTGGACTGTTTGAGAATTTGTGGAGACAGACGCGAGAGATTTAAGAGCGGCTTGGCTGTCTGAGAAAATTCGTATATCCTCACAAGATATAACGTTTTCTTTGAGCCAGGATAGTGCTTCTTTAATCGCCATTACTTCTGCCTGGAATACACTACATTGATTGGGAAGTCTATAGGATAGACTGAGATTCAGTTGTTCTGAAAAGATACCACTTCCAACTCCGTGATCGGTCTTTGAACCGTCAGTATAGAAGTGTACCGCATCGTTTTCCAGGGGTCCCTCTTCTTCCCAGGAGGATCTAGAAGGGATGGACACATGGAATCTTATACCAAATACCAATTTTGGGGTAGTATAGTCTAAGCGATCTGGGATAGATCTGAAATTGTCTAGAATAGTAGTATGTCCAGTATTGTCGTCAGCATAGGCAATCACCTTAAAACCCTCTGCTTCCAATGGTGTAAGTAGGTCGTTTACTACCATGTTTCATAAAAGAGGCGAAAGGACTCCACCTTGGGGAGTGACTCGATTCACCGATCTGGTGGTAATAAAACTTCTCATGTTAGAAATGATTGTCCTGCTTTTGAGCATGAGACTTATAAGATCTATGATTGGCTTCTCTAATTTCAGCTTATCCATTGCTGTTGTGATCGCCTGGTAACTGACGTTGTTGAAACTTGAAAGCTCCTTCAATATCTAGGAACGCTACTAAGTTATATTCTTTGTATTTGAGGGAATGTTCAATAATACGTACCAGCGAGTGAAGTGCTGATTTTACTGATTTTCCCTTAGAGTAAGCATGTTGAGCTGTGGAAATGAAAAATGGTTTTAAGTTATGTCTGATGTAAATTTCAATCAATCTTTTCAAGGTTTTAAGAAGGAAGGATGATAGCCCGATTGGTCGTAGATCTTTAGGGTTAACGTGTAAGGGATTCCCTGCTTTAGGAATGAATGAACAATTTAAACTTATGTTTTTCAACAATATTGTATAATTAATATAAATTATGATATTAGATATTATTAGATTATAAGAATTTTTTTAAATATTGTTAACGTTAGATTTTAACGAATTAAATTAAATTAAAAGACTACTTTTGCCATTCTGCAATCTTTGGCAATATATCTCAACCTTAAACAGCTTGTCAGAATGATTTCCAATAGTGGAATGATCATGTCTGAGCATTTATGATAAAACAATGAAATTTTGTACACTAGGATGGGTGAATAGATACTTAAAAATAAATCTTGACACTAAGATTGTACTAACTTGTCACTTCTAAATTATGTAGAATTATAACTAAGTAGTAAAATTATGTCATACTAGGGAGTAGTACCCACCCACTATTGTTAGAATTTGTATAATTCTATTGAAGCTCATACCATAATTATATTCATTTGAAGTATAGGATTTTTCATTATGGACTGGACAACTTGTTTAGTTAGAGAGCGTACGCCGCTCGCTAAAAATGGTATATCAGCATCAATTCTTGAATTAGTCAAGTTTGAACGATACTCAATTCTTAAAATGCCGCCGTGCCGTAAAAATGAGTGATTTAAATCGTTTGTTATGAAGTCCTAAAATTTTCTACAACTTGACCAATCCCCTTGCTTCACTCATATTGCAAGATCATACAATTAATAGGTTTTGAACAAAACTTATTTAAGCTTGTCTACTAGTTCGAGAATTACGACAGAAAATTTGAGCTTAAGCTCTTCAAGAAGCGGTTACTGAACATTTTAGACTTTGATCGTTCAAGTAATTTATCTTGATGTAAATGTCTAGTGAACCGTTCGATGATGAGTGAAAGGGTGCGTTCACCAACTACTTAAAGTTGTCAAGGCATTAAAATATTAGTTAATTCTTGGTAGTGAGTATTAATATTAAATGGAAACAAAGTTAATCAATTAATTGTCAAGTTATCTAGTACTTTGCTATTCTTGTTATTTTTAAGTGTTTCTCCGATTAAATTTCAGACTTTTTACTCAGTGTTTCGAATGAAGTTGAACTTGGGCTTATGTTTGAATTATTAAGCAATAGGAGTTAAGGTCATAACCCATCTATTTCCGTATTTCAAATTTAATTTTCTTCAGCTTACATTTTTAACTTATAATTAAAAAAGAAAAAGAATACTTAGCAAATTACTAGATCAGAGTCCTTAAAAAGTGACACCATGATTTGTCGATTTTGTCCAAGTTTTTCTAAAGCTTGCACTGTATATTAATTTGAAACATGATAAAAGGTATTTTTTTTTTTTTAAATTCATTTTTATTAATTCATTCTTAACCTATCTTAAAGCTAGACAAAAATTCATAAAACTAGCCTAATTATCCATAACTTACAACTAACTTAATGGTCCCATACGGACACTCTAAGTTAAACTATAACACTAACTACTAATGCCTTACCTCTATTTTAACTTCAATTCAATTTTATTTATTATAGTATTAATTAGAAAATTTAAAAAAACTAATATCAATATCCTTTTTATTTTTGCTTAAAAACTACTTAAATAAGGTCCCTAATATAAAACTTAAAACTAACTTAAACTACATATTTTACCTATAAACTACTTAAAACTAGAACAACCACAGCAGCAAATCTAACGTTTTTTGTTTTTATATTTTACTGTCTTTTTTTGTATATTTTTTTTTTTTATTTGTTTTTTGTTTTTTTTTATATTCCATGTATTTTTTTTTATTTTTTATTTTTTTATTTTTTTTATATTTTTTTATATTTTTTTTGTGCCACCATGCCTATTCTACTTAAAACTAAACCCTAAAACTATAAAACAAGTATGTAAGCCGGCCAAGGCTTAAATACCCATCCCAACTACCCACTGTCAAGTGCCGATTGAAGCCACCAAAACTGGTTCTCCTGCTTCACCCTATCAGTTCGGTCCCGTTCGCACACAGCCCTACTGAACCGAAGGAGCTCTGCTCCGCCTTGTGCCATGACGTCCCGATTGTACAGGAGTCGCCTATCCACGGTTCTTCGTCTGACGTGGTAGATTAACGGAACTGCCAATCTATCCTGTATCAGACCGCATCTATCTAAAAAGAGGAATGCCTCTGGGGGAATGAAGCCGCTCAAGCGTGCACTCTCAAAATACTCGTCGTTCGGATAGAACGCCCCGAAAATTAAATTGTTGGTCGAAGACATAGCTCTTGCAATGTTACCTCGAACGAGTTTAATCACGAAATTGTCAATTCTGTTGATTCGAGCCCCGTTGTATAGGACCTCGTTGGAAAAATAATGCACATAAGAAGACTCGGCTGTTCGATATAAGCCGGTACAGCGTCTTAAACACTGCCGCTCGAACACCCGAAACTTCTCCATCTGGGAAGGGGCAACGCTGAACCACACAGGACAACCATAAACGATCATTGGCCGTA